>NC_136636.1:29387267-29484767 GCF_949748355.1 Melanostigma gelatinosum
TACAGCGTACACACATTTAGCTGTGCATTGACTATAAACAGTAGCACCATATCCATGCTTCTGCGTGGAAATACCTTGAACTGCTTCATTTCAGTGAATGTGTCGTCCATCTGAGTGTGGCGACTCGCTGAGGTGGAGCAGAATGAAGCAGCAGCATGTGTTGTGGTCAAGTCAATCAAGTTCCGTATCACTCTTATCCCACCGGCTTTAAAGTCATGCTTTAAATGTGTCCTCAGTTTGAATTAACCTGCAGCACGTGTTTAGGACTCTGAGCTGTTTGAGGAGTCCTGAGACGTCTACCAGCCGAACAATAAGGAGCATTCTCTGCTGCCAGGGTGACGTCATTGTGCAGTGTCTCTCCTTGTAGTATCTTTATCAAATACTCATATTGATTCAACCTGTCACAGTGTCGTACAAAACATCTTCTTTTTAGGATTTTATCTTGTAAGACTTTCAATGTTGATATCAAAATAAGACTTCATGTTGTGCTGAAGCCTAACCCGACCAATAGAACAGAGGGAACGGACCTCTCGTTACACATTCAGAAAGGATCCTGACTTACTGGCATGACTCATAGATTTGGAGGACAATTTAATAATAAAACAAAAAACAAGTTGAGTGAGTGATATATGAAGAGGAGCTGACCTGCTGGAGCTGTATATAAGCAGCACTGGTTGTATTTAGTGAGTGAGGGATGGTGTTGGTGTGAGAGAGTGAGGGACAGAGCAGGAGCTGGTAGAAGGGCTGAAATGGGATTTGGGCTCGTGCCAGCTGATGATAACCCAGTCCAAATGGATTGGTGATGGCTATTCATGGGGGCGGCGAGAAGCTCGGCTGCTTTGACACTAATATGAATGCAGATTGAAATGTAGCTGAGGGACTGTGGCTCGAGGTAATAGCATGAAGGAGTGTGTGTGTGTGTGTGTGAGAGTGAGAGTGTGTGTGTGTTTGCATTGTAAGTCTTAGCACATGTGGAGCTGCAGCTGATGCTGCCACAGTGTGTCTGTTCTAAAGCTGCTGATAAACAGCATGTTTAACATTTGTGGAGATGCAGTCAGTATTACTTCCTCTTCAATAACAATGGACCAGAATTTAAAAATGAAATGAATAAAGAAAGACCTGTCCATCATCACAAGCTACACATTGTCCAGATATGGCACAGATGATATAGACCAGGGGTGCCCACACTTTTATACTGAGTATACTTTATATTTACAATATATGTTGGCGTACCTTGCATAACTGCATGAACCCTTATGGCACAATACAATTCTGTACATTGTTGGTCATTCCCTTACTCTGATGACTTGCACTGAATGGGATTGGCCAGAGTTGCATAGTCCGGACAGCAGCTGCTGGTATCCGCCTCAAGCAGACTTCAGATGATCATCAGTCATGGTGGAACGGTGTTTTGACTTAATGTTCTTCATGTGGGAAAAGGCTGACTCACATAAATGAGTAGAGCCGAATAATACAGTCAAGAAGGTATCACATGTCCTCATGTTTGGCTACTTTTCCTCTGTGAGGAAACTGTCCATGAGCCCTGGACTTCAGCTGAATGTCAGCTTGCAGTGTCAACATCTCATCCTCCAGACGAGTTCAGGTGAAACAGCGTTGACATTTTTGATGCGAGTGAATCAACCTCAATATCTTCCTGAAGTGTGCAGCACATAAGTGTAGCAACTGGCTCGAGTAAAGCAAAGTCTGGAAAGCGTTTGTCAAACTCTGACAGACATGTCAGCCTGCTCTGTGTAGCGCGCACTGTCACGTTACGCACACGCCTTCATTGAGTCTCCAGTTCTGACGCCAGGTTTTGGAAGTTTCCCAAATCATGGCGCTACAGCTTTAGCTTCTTTAGTAGAAATAAATTGGAAGGCTAACTAATTAGCTCGCCGGAGTTTTGCAGTAGCTCGCGCGGTTGGCTGCGCATACGTGGTGACCCGTGTGTTACAACATCAAGTGGCAGATGCCATGAGGACATCTCATTTCTTTTGAATGGCATGCGATCTACCCGCACTACCTCCGATCGACGTATTGGGCACCACTGACATAGACAATAGGCATGGGGCAAAATAATTGTGACTTATTATCTCGATAATCATCAAAATATGCTTAATAAGAAACTTACTGGAACAACTTTACGATCCACATATATATATTGCATCACATTTTGGACTTTGTTTTTGTTGATAAACAAACAATCAAATGATCTTGAATAAGGTCATCATAACTCAAGGGCCCCCCGCATACATGACGGATGAATAGCATTGTGTTCTTTCTTGGATGATGATTCCTGTGTTTGTATGAATCTGGCTCCATGATGGCGAGCTAGACAGCTTCTACAAGTCACTCGTCACGATTTTCACGATTATCCTGAGAATGGAAATTCACCACGACCAACTCATTGAACGTTGTTATACGATCCTATATCCTCCCATCCGACACAATACAGTATTGTAAATGGTTTTCAATCTATTGATTTTATTAATGTTTACAATTTCAGTTTCAGTTTTAGTCATTATGTTTAATTACTCACAACATGACAAATACAGCTGCTGTAAGTGTACAGCTTTCATCTGTAACCCTCCAAAGTTCACTTCTGTTCTCATCTCTACCTGGTTAACTGACAGTTCAGCTGCGTTCACTGTTTACAATTCAAGAAGAATTTCTTTGGCTCTTTTCGTGAAGACTTGGTTTATTGCTCACACATAGGACAGATGTGCTGTGTCCAGCTGTGCTGTGTCCAGGCCAGCTCCAGCACCTCAGCTCCTTGGGTTCAACATGTCACTCTTTCAGGTTCAGAGGATTCTTTAGCTGGTTTAAGTGCTTCAACTTAACTTGTAATAGGTATTTTGATAAACGCCTACATAAATACAAACAATTATGAATACCTTGGATACATGCAACAGTATATAAATATAAAAGACAATACCAGCAGTGGGCATGGTTTATAAGTGTCATCCACATGTGTATGTCTGCGTGTTGATTCTTTACGTGTGAATATTCATATTTATGTAAGCATTTCAATGCTGAGTGCCTGTGGGTGTAACCAAGCTAGTCTCCAGTCTATGAACCAGCAGTGTGCAGACAATGAGGCTCCACCTCAGCATCCATCTGCTTCTTAACACCACTCATGGATTTTCCATCGCTGGTGTTCGCTTCAGAACAAGGTGAGAAAGTGCATCAGACAAGTCAGAGTGGCCTGAGGAAAAACGGAGATGCAACGCTTCCTTATGTTTCATTGTTTGACAAAACTGTCACCCCCCCAACCCACACACACGCACACACCCCTCTTCCTGCCGAAGCACAAGAGTGGCTCACTGGCTTCCAGAACATATTGATCCCAAAATAACATGAAAGAGGCCGGCTGACTGACTGAAGACGTGCTGGAGGGGAATGCAGGAGTTGAAGGAGTGGAGGAGGAAACCACGCTCAATGTCACTGTTTCACATTCACAGCTTCTGTGGCTCTTCCAGGTTTTCGAATGAATCTTTGAATGTCTTTCGTCATATTTGAAGTCATCATTGTTGAGTGATTTATTGGATTACATAAGTTATTCTTTATTTATCAAAGGCAATCTTGAGACCATGCCACAGATCTTTTACAGATCTTCCAACCGAACAACCCAGTCCTGTTGCCGGCTCTTTCCCAATGAACGTAGCAGCACTCGCTCCAGAAGATGATCCATCGAGCAAGAAAGCTGCAAAGCTGGTAGCATAGACTGCTCTCTCGTCTTCTGGCCTCCCTCGATGCCACGCCTGCAAAATGTTCATCACAAATGTAAACAACTAACCAGCGACAGTTCGTACTCACAGCTGTTAAGCTCGTGCACAGGCACAGTGCAGTAGACAGTAGGTAAGTTAGTGCAGGTTAGAGAGATACATTCCTGTTCAATGAAGTGACTGTATAGATGTATTACGACCTGAGAAAGCCACGGACACCACGGACAAACCTTGTCTTTAAATCAACTTTCGGTAGCACGTTATAATAACTACACACTATGAAGCATTTGTTAAGTATGAGTAAAGACTTAATTCATCATTTATAAAGCATTGTTCCTAAATTCATAATGCATTAGTATGCAGTTCATAACAACAGTTATACATGTTTCATTCTTGATTAATAAGCCCGTCTATTATGTATTTCATTATTGTGTTTTCATACTTTATAAATGATGGATTCCCCATTTGTAAATTAAGTATTATATATTTTACAAACCAATTATTCAGGAGTTGTAGATGATTAATAAGATAATTTATGAAGTGTTCGTAAATGATTAATAACTTATTTAGATGTACATTATTCATGAATTTATATATAATGGTTAGGGACTATGTTAATATATGCTTTATAAACGCATATTAATACTGCAATTCATGATTAATTCATGATTTATTAAGGTAGTTACTACTCCTTAGTAAAGTGTTTTATGTGAGCTCATCTAAAGTGAGGACTATTTATGTCTTACAAAGCATTTATTAATGATATTGAAAGGCCAGCAGTGCCTCAAAACAGTTTTTGAACAGAACAGGCAAATAGACACAAGAAAGTGATCAAAAACATTAATATTTATTGCAAGATGCAAACAATATATGTTAAATACAAACCTCTCAAACTGATACGGAAGTGCACTTAAGCCATGGAAAACTCCGACCTACGTTGAAAGGGCGCGCAGACCCGGGTCAGAAATAATGACTGCTGACGGGCATCCAATGGCCGTCTGTTTGTTTCTTAGTTTGCTGCCACGTAACGTTGCACATTATGGAGGATGAGTATCCAGCTAGCCTTCAAGCTAACGCGTCACCTCCATTGTAAATAGAGCAATCCAGGTGACAGATGGCTAACTAGCTGTTATATGTGGAGTGGACGTGAATGAGATCGATATGCTTGGTATGAAATTAATAATTAAATAAGTAAATGTAAACTGATATGCAAAGCTCCTGGTTAATGGCTGAGAGGTTTGTATTTAACAGTATATTGTTTGCATCTTGCAATAAATATTAATGTTTTTGATCACTTTGTGTTGTGTCTATTTGCCTGTTCTGTTCAAAAATGTGTTTTGAGGCACTGCTGGCCTTTCAACGTCATTAATAAATGCTTTGTAAGGCATAAATAGTCCTCACTTTAGATGAGCTCACATAAAACACTTTACTAAGGAGTAGTAACTACCTTAATAAATCATGAATTAATCATGAATTGTAGTATTAATATGCATTTATAAAGCATATATTAACATAGTCCCTAACCATTATATATATAACTGCATGAATAATGTACATCTAAATAACTTATTAATCATTTACTAACACTTTATAAATTATCTTATTAATCATCTACAACTCTTTAATAATTGGTTTGTAAAATATATAATACTTAATTTACAAATGAGGAATCCATCATTTATAAAGTATGAAAACACAATAATGAAACACATAATAGACGGGCTTATTAATCAAGAATAAAACATGTATAACTGTTGTTATGAACTGCATACTAATGAATTATGAATGTAGGAACAATGCTTTATAAATGATGAATTAAGTCTTTACTCATACTTAACAAATGCTTCATAGTGTGTATTTATTATAAAGTGTTACCCAACTGTCTCTTATGATTATGTTCCTGGAGACACCTACTGTAGCAGGAAGTACTACAGAAGCGTTTTTGAATCTGTTACCAGGTGTGTGTATTGGGGATGTCACGTGAACAGATAATGTAATGTGAGATGGATGCCGTACTGTGAGTACCTGGGGGGCTAACAGCAACTGAAATACAAAAGGACGCAGTTAACTCTTGTCAGAAACTTGTCAGTCATATTTGATTGGCTGAGCTGCATCACGATGTGCTTTACAACGCATTGGTCGGTGTTTTTCCTGCACCGCTGAACAAGTGCCGTAAATGCTGGATAAGCTGCATAAAATAGAAGCGCTACTTCAAAATGTAATAATTCTCGGTTTTAGGTCCTGGGTCCGGAAACAGAGGTGTCTAGGTCGGGACTGCGGTCCGCCAGTTAGTGACCCCTGTTCTATGCTGTGAAATGGCGGGTGTCTATTCACATTACAAGGCATTAATGCCAAATACTGTTAAGGAGTGTGAATAACTCCGCTGCATAAAACATCCCCTTCAGATCATGCTCATATTAGTTGTTTTGAAAGGCACCTTTTGTTTGCATGCATTTGTACCTTACAATGTTTAATTAATGTGCCCTAAAATTGCAAGTGTCATTTTTTTCCTTTGTTAGGAATGTGCAGTTACACTTGTAAAATGCTAAAATATAAAAAAATAAAATATACGCATTCGTACAATAATGTACTCATCCGGAGGTTCCAGGTTAGAGTGTGCATCCTCATCCTCGTTATTTGGATTAGCTCTTCATTCCCTTTGACGTAACAATAATGGCGTCATTCCTGTACTTTTGCATAATTTTATCGTATTTCATCGCAGTATAAAAGATTGAAAAGCAACGAGACGTGCTGCTGCGGACACATTTGCAGCAGCAACACTTATTTTGGACCCCTAAGGAGGTCAGTGCCGGTTTGACTGTGTGCTGTATTTGGAATATTTACACCGCATTACCTAGATAATTGTGGATAAAATCATATTTATGTGTATAATCAACACTTAAACGATGAAGGCACTTGCAGATGACAAGGTAGCATCCTCAAAAATACATTTTCATTCTGTAGTGAACATTGTTGGATGAAAACCTCTGATAAGTAACGGGTTTGTATCTGAATCAATACGTTCCCTCGATCCCATTATTGGGCTCGTTGGACGAATTCCGTACTTTTATTTTACTGTTCCTTTCAATGTGTGAGGCTGCTTTGGAATCATCAGACTGATAACACATCTGACTATAACCTGCCTGCGTATGATGATACAACATGAGTATGGGTTATGCGCCCATGACAACAGTAACAGAACACCGATTACAGTCAATGAAGCTGTGAGCAGCAATGCACTGATCTCCACTGTATGAAGGCAAAACCTGCTGCCACTCACCAGCTGCACATCTCAGCCTGCATGTCTCAAGTCTTTTCTACACATCCCTGATGGTGGCCAAATGGCAATTGGTTTAAATCCCCTCATCAACACCATATGCATATAGGTTAGAAACAAAAAGTGTGTGCTTTTTACCACATGGTGACTTGTTATAGGAGCTAAGGACAGAAGGTGCATCTATTACTCTTACTGCATATGACACAGAGAATGTCTGATGGCAATACACAGACACAACACAGAGACGTCAGCCCACATTACAGAAGCTGTAGGAAATGGCACCGAGCATCATCAGGGAGTGGTGTAATGTGGAGATTGAGTTACAGCCACTGCAGTGTGAAGTGAACTTAAATGCGGAATATGCCTTTAGTCGGACAGCACTTAGGGAGCATATTGATCCGACAGGGAAAAAGCAAATGGGAGAGGATGGGTGTCAGAGCCTGAGGAGCAGGAGAGGGAGGAGAAACAAGAGAAGAAGAGAGGGTCACCCATCAGACACAAAAGAAAAAGCTACTCTCTGCCAGTGCTCAGCAGCAGTATCTACTGGATTCCTCTCATTACTTTGTTGTGTATCTCTTCAGCTCATTCTCGCTGAAATACTCAACAAGATAACACAATGACATAGGGTCATGAATTTGGCAACACAAATTATATTCACTTATGTAAATAGGAGTTAAACTTTGCCTTTGCCCCATAGAGGTAATACAGATGATGGTGACGTTTAGTTCAATGCTTTGGCTCAGATTCCCATGGCATTTACAACGGACTGTAATCGTCCTGAGAGGATCGTTCCTAATGATTCTGTGAACTCCCTGACCCTTGTGATGCAGTCACGTTGAAAGGTTAAAGGTTTTACTTGGAAAACGTCAGAATCAAGTGGGTAGAGTGCCATAACATTTATCCCCAGAGGAAACTCAATGAGCCTTTCTCAACTGCCATCCTCAGGCCAACATGAGATCTGCCCAGAAGATGTTTCATTGTAGAAAGGCAGATTGCCATGAAATTAACTCAACACAGAGGATGGAACCTTTTTATTCAAATGACCCCATGATCTTTTTTCAGAACCATCTTTCTTTCACACTTGGTCTCGTCACGCCTGTCAGAATTTATTGCGTTAAATTCATATTTTACCTGGTCGCACCACCTGACATTTATCAGTTGTTCCACCTGACAATATTAGTAATCACAGGAAATATGCAGAATTATTTAATTTTTATTTCAAATACAACAATTTTTTAGTCAGTCTCTTTTTAAGTAAACGTAGTAAATATTTTATAGTAATCATGTTTAGCACATAACTGGAAGAGGCAAAATCTCAGTCGCTTCCACCTGGGGTGTTGCAACTTCTACCTCATTGTAGCAGCGTGTTGCACACACTCGATGCATGCAGGACTTGTTGTCTGGACTACACACAACTGAGAAATGTTGGCAGTGTTCACAACACCTTTCTGCTGCAGTTTTTTGGTCAAAAGTTTGATATTCTCATGATCCAAGCATGCACATGTGTTCCTGTCTGACACTTTTGGCTGTGTAACAAAGAAAGGACAATACCGGACAAACTGTCCCACCGCCTGTGGGAGCTTTGCATTTCGGAATTATATTGCAGATGGAGTTCAGTGAATGGTTTAACAAACACCTCTGTTGTTTGCTTTTGTTTTTTGTGACTATATCCTTTCTCCCTGGCAGTAAGCGACTGTTCTCATCGCGACAGAGGAAGTCACCAACTCGGTGTCTTCTCTGGATAGCTCATTTCTTTGCAATCCTTGGTCTATTCTCTTCAGTTATATCTTTTGCCTTTTGCTTTTTGGAATGTTTTTTTCTATGCATTTTCGTAGTCTGTCAGATTTTCTTTTCTCCGCTTCCATTTCTCTTCTCATTTTGTGCATTTTACGACGCACCTTTGCCTTCTATTAGCCGACCCATACGCCACTACTTTGCCGAGAGCAGAGCAGATGTGAGATGTTTCTGTAGTGTAATGTTAGCATAAATGCATGGTGGAATGAGCCATATAGCTACAGCCAGCCTCTAAAATTAGCAAAATTGAACAACTTAATTAATGCTGCATCCACACACTATTGTCACAGTGTAGACAACACTATGCTGTCGTCAGATAAGTGACAACTCTGAGCATAGAGCATAGTGAAATAAACAAGCTAGCTAAGTAGCCAGTCGTGTGCTGGTTAGCTTGCTAACTCCACCATACTTTGATGCTATAGTGGTTTCAGAAAATAAGCCCAACAGCGAGACATCTCTTCACTTCTAATAGTTTAGCCTGCTGCTATGCAGCAGCCGTGACGGCTGAGGAGGTTAGCAGAAGGCTTATCTAAATTATTAGCAGCTTTTTCTCTCCATCTCTAAAATGCTTTGCGAAAGCTGTAGCTTTTTTTAGCCAAGAATCACAGTTTGTCATCTGAAATCTTTCCTTTGTTATGTCCGGCCAACACCTTGAAGTAGCCATGGTGTCGGCTGTAAAAGGGTCCGTGACATTGAGGTTTTGGAAAGCAGTTTTTTTCTTCCCTGAGTTGTAGCCTACACATTTTCTTATTTAACTCTGCCTCTCTGTGCTCCTGTCCACTTCTTATCAAGTTGGGATGCTTTTATTCATGACTCGCCATCACCTCCACCCCATCCATGAAATACACTCTGCCAAAAGATGATCCAGAATCAATAACTGAGACTGAATGAGAGTTGTGTTCATGCCATAAGTCATGTTAATAGCTTGTGTCGGGCTTTTGACGTGAACAGCACCCTGTTTCGTTCCACACCTTCCTCCTGGTCCCCAACAATATATAAATCATTGAAAGCCACTTAATGCGTGCTCTTTTGAATTCCCTGCAGTCTCACTCGCTGGCACTGGACATAGAGCTGTAAATAAAGGCCTTAACGCTCTTTGACAAATGGCCTCAGATGCTTTGTAGGCCTTCTGTATGTGACAGGACGTTTTAGCAGACAGGCAGCTGCAAGTGCTAATCAAAGATGCAGATCCAGACCGCTGGCCTTTCCTTCCATGTTTTACGAGTAATTGGTCCGAGAGGCAAAGTGTGTGTCATCAGGGGAAAAGTGTATGGCCGATTGTTTTAGTTGGCTAATGGTGCGGCCGCTCCGGCATTAGTCGTCCTTCCACCTTATATCCCCCCTGCCCCGGTCAGCCAGCCAGCCAGTCAATCAGTGCTCCGGTCAGAGACTGAAGTAATGGCTGCAGGACCCTCCCCCACGGCTAACGCCAAAACTAATAGGCCAATTAAGGGACGGGGATTGTTTTGATGGCTGCATTAGATAGATGATGAGAGACTGAGCTCTCTCTCGCTCGCTCTATCTCTCTCTCTCTCTCTCTCTCTCTCTCTCTCTCGTATATATATAATATATATATATATTTATACATATATATACACACACACCACATCTGCATTTAGATGGTCATGGGACATGTGAGCCAGGATAAAAGTGGGAGCCTAATTAGGCCTCTACTGCTTGAGGGCAGAATGTTCCAAAGGAATTGGTCAAAGCAGGAGATAATCAAAGCATTGTTCATCTTTACTGTGCTTTTTCACATGTAGCTTTACTTTTTCATACTTTTACGATCGCTATGACATTTCTTCTGTAGCCACCAACCTTTACAGACACCACCCAAGTTGAAACCAGTCCTATATGACAAATACTGTAAATGGCATACATGCAAAATGTTCCAACATCACCAAAAAGGCCAATCACATGAAATTGTCATTATTATTTAGTGTTTCTATGTACATGTCAAAATATTTCCGTTTTGCACCAGTACACAACAAAATGTGTGAGTACATGTGATTTACTTATTCTTTAATCGATAGATTGTAAGAAACGAGAGGGATGAGCTGGTATATCTTGCAAAGCTGAGTGTTTACTGATAAATTAGAACAGCCTAGCTAACAGCCTAATAGCTTCCAAAATAAAGTTTAAAAAAATCCCATTTTGAGTTGTGATGTATTTCTCCCTCCTGTATCTGCATGTTGGTTATTGTAAGTCAATAAAATAGTCTGGAAAAATGTCCTCGGAAATGATGTCTTGAAAAGAAGAGACCGTCCTCACAAGAAACATTTTTCTCATTTGTTATTTTTTCAAATGGCTGAAATGACCTGTGCTTACATCTACCTGATTAGGACCTGTAGTGGCTGCGTGAATTATGACTTTCGCCTGTCAGCAAAGACAGAAGTAGCGTGATTTGTTCTCTGCACTGAAAGCTTCATTGGGATGAGGTCAGGGTGGATGGAAGAGTCAACAATAAGTCAGACAGTGGAGACCATTTGTTGACTGCTGACAGTCAACATTGGTTTCTTTTAACCATGAGCATGATCTGTGCTTCATCTTAACCAAGTTGTTTCTATTCCTCAACCTAACCAAACTGTACGTGGCAGATCAGAAAACGGCCATATGAATGACATTTTGTCATCCTGTTGAGTTTTGTCATCCTGTTGAGTTGGAAAGCATCAGTAATACTTAAATAAACCATGATTTGAGGAGTGAGAGTGGCTTATTCTCCTGTTTAAGTATATTTGTATTTTACTGTTAGGACTCTTTAGATCAATGTAGTAGTTTGGTATGCTTTTGTATTTTACAAAGCGATAGAAATAAGGACCTATGTAGTTCTACCTATAGTCCACAAGCCTAATATACTGTAGCTTTGCACACTTAACTAGGAGGCACAGTGTTTCCGTTATATCTGCTCTTATTATAATATTATTATCTTGTCATAACACAGAAAATCAATAGGGTGTTTGGAGTTCCATTTAGCTATTTTGATATCTAATTTTGGCCTCCCCTTTTTCTGTATCAGGAAGAGGGATAACCCAACCAGTGATGAGCATTGAGCCTTCACGGCCATGCTGTTGTGGGAGTGGAGGTCTTTGGCTTCATGGGCACTTTGAAACAGTGTCTTTGATTTATGAAAAGAAATATAAAATCTTTCAGGATTTGGACAGGGTACCTCTATTTGGTTAATTTACCTTCCCTCCATACAAAAATTGATTTTCATACACTTACATAACTAGTCACTGGATTAAATCCTTTACAACACCGTTCGCTCCATTCGCGCTAGACGCGCCGGAGAGGGGGCGTGGCTTATTACCCTGGAAGCCGTTAGCCATTTATTTCTGTATTATTTATAATCTATCCAGTTAAATTTGAAAAATGAGAATAATATTTGTTAAAATATAATTGATATGTACTTTATGGAAGAAATAACCACTATTTCTGCTTTGTACTTGTGGGAGTCCCGGATATCCCGGGAAACTAAACGCTGTGTTGTCTGGTTTATAACATCATCCGGAGGGTGTATTCACTATGTCTATCTAGCAAAACACATGTCAGCTGGTTTACTACAGCTGTATGAACACAAAATAAACACATTTTGCTGTGATTAAACTGCAATAAACGGACAAAAAGGGATGCCAAAATAACTACGGAATGATGCCAATTTGAAAAAAGTTTGAATTCGTGTTTTGTTAGTTCTCTCCGCAAGACGACAAGCAAATTACTTTTAAAATACTTGTTTTCTCATTGGAGCTCGGATTGATTCTATGCTAACATTGAGCAGCTCTATCAACACTCAAAATAACGTCATCTAGCTCAGTGATTCTCAACTGGTGGGTCGCGGACCCGTTTTCAGGGGCCTTTGCCTGACAAAAAAAGAAAAAAAAGAAGTTGTGATTTCATTTTGAAGGGCATTTTTTATGCAGCGGAATTATTCCAGCATTTACGGCACTTGTTCAGCAGTGCAGGAAAAACACCGACCAATGCGTTGTGAATCAGATCACGTGATGAAGCTCAGCCAATCAAATGAGTATTCTGACAAGTTTCCTGACTTGAGTGAGATGTACACACACCGTGACACACAGGGAGAGACGAGGATACAGAGAGCAGAGCAGGACTGTTGAGCTGTGAGATGTGAAAGTCAAATCATAGGACGATCTCCAAAAGAGAAAAATGTCCAGAGAGACCAGAGTCATTAGACTCTGACTGGACAGACTCATCGAGGTGAATTCTTCAAACACTAATTTCTCTTTTTAGTAGATGAGAAAAATATAATATCGTGGCTTTTTCACTTCACACTAAATGAACTGAATTTAAAGCTGCAGGGCAATTCAGTGAAAATCATTTTTCTAAATTGAATTTCGTTACGTAATTAATTTTTTAATCCAGCCGTTATTTTACTTGAAATGAGAAGAACATTTATTCATGTATTTCTATGTATTATTTATAATCCATCCAGTTAAATTTGAAAAATGAGAATAATATTTGTTAAAATATAATTGATGTGTACTTTCTTTATTTGATTTGACAGTTGTTTACTACACAGACATTACTACTACTAGACTTCTTGAATATAGATATACCCAAATTATATACATATATATATATATAATTTGGGTCGTGGGTCCCGGCTTGTCATTAAGGGGTGATGGTGGGTCCCGCAGCCAGACCAGTTGAGAACCACTGATCTAGGTGTAAATACGGCAGCGTCTTTTTCATTGTTTGTAGATACACACATAGATTTGTCCGGTCTAATATGAGGTATCGCTGAGCTCTGGGTGCCCACCTACGGCTACAGCATTTTTTTCCTGATTCAACAACGGCAGGACATCAGTGATGACAGCATCTCAACGCTGATAGGCTATCGCGCCGCAGTGTCACGCGATTTTTTCGCCCGAGTTGAAAAATTTATTTCAATGAACCGCGCCGCGCCATCGCCAATACGTGTCACTCCAGTCTTATCGAGTCTGTGCATTGACTTTGTATGTAATCTACTCGCGCGAATAATTTGCACCGCATTTAGTGTGAACACGGCATTTTATTGACATTTACACAACCAGTATTGACATTTACAGCAGATTATTGATAATAACCTTTTACAGTCCTACCCAGGTCTTTAGCAGTGAGGGAGGGGCCAGTGCTGCTCTTTCACTTCTCCTACACATTTATTCTGCCAGTCCTGGGATCAAACCAGGCCTTTCAATCTCTAACCTTCAGAACTCCACTGCGCTAAATGACACCGCAAAAAACAATAATCTTCTTGACTCTTTAATACATAACTTTATATTTTGCATTTTGAAAAGAGAGACAAAATGTTGCTTTTGACTACTTTATGAATGAACTTCGAACTGAAGTAACATTTCCAGTATGTTGATGTCACTCTGCATCACTTCCATGTCTCATTGACAGGAGGACCAGTGGTTCCTTCTCCCTCAGTCTGATCACTTTCCTCAGGGCTTGAGCTAAATGAAGCTATTTATCTTCTGCTGCTACAGTTCCATTTTCTGATAAACTGTAACTGTATTCCGCTGCATTGGATTCACGTTTACTAGTAAAGTGTAACTAGGAAGAAACCTCAGAGAGCAACAGAGGAGGGATCCCTCTTCCAGGACGGACAGAAGTGCAATAGATGTGATGTGTACAGAATGAACTTTATATAATTAGAACATAGTCAATCCACATGAAATAAATGATATATATATATATATATATATATATATATATATATATATATATATATATATATATATATATATATATATATATATATATATATATATATAATGAGAGTAGTAACAGCAGTAGCAGTAATAATAGCAAAAGAAAATATTAGAAAAATGATTTATACTACTAATAAATGCAGCAGTGGATATAAAACCAGTAAAGAAACAGTTTTGTAACCCTTAGAGAATAAGACCAGCATCACACACCATCACCTACTCAGCAGTCTGATGCAGCTTGAGTGACAACGATAGAACGATCACATTTACTCTGCGGTAATTAACCAGAGCAGCGCATACATAGTGTCTGGGAATAAAACAAAACCTTCTGAGATTGGGATTAATTGAGAGAAGGGTGGCCTTAGCAATACCTCTTATTACTACTACTGTATGTAAATGTGGTACCTGATTACTGACCAGCTGTCTAAAGGCTAAAGCAGCACACGTACAGATTTTGTGTGATTTCATGCCTCAACCTGGTTCCTGTGTGTGTATATAAAACCTAAAGGTGCATGACGTCATACACACATATTCTGTGCAGGTCCAAAGGTGTTTTAGTAATATACTCTATCTCAATGTATGCACAGTTAGCAGCGGGTCGCTTTGGCACCATTTTAATTAGAGTCCCACGGGTTCCCACTGTGGACTCCCTCCTACCTCCTGCTGACACCGCGGAGCAGAAAGGAAATATCCCCAAGGAAATGCCGCTCTGGTCTCATCTGAGCAGAACTGCGGCAGCCATCTCAAACCTTCTCCCTCGTGGGAACGCAGCACCGGTGTGCCCTCAGCCAAGAGTACTTAACCCTCAAAGGCTTAAACACAAGGAAAAAGATAAGGGTGGAATTATCGCTGGATTCTATGGAGAATAGGTATGTGGCGTGTGCTGACGAGATATGACAAAGTTTCTAGAGAGGCTGGGCAAATCGACTTTAGGCGCTCTGCCTCTCTTGCTTCGCTCGCCCTACAGGTCGACCTCGATGTGAACTCGTGAGTTCTGTCCTGATAGCATCCGTTCCCTCTCTGTTCATGACCTACCTTGCTGAAACTCTGCCGTGGGCTTTTTATGTAACGTGTGTGTGTGTGTGTGTCTTTGATCAGCAGCCTATCTGTTTCCTGTATAGCAGCTTAATTTGTAGGCTGAAGGACCAGGTCCCGATCACAGGGACTTCCCTTGCTAGCAGCAGATCGGCCATCCTTCATGATTCGGCAAGATTCACTTCACATCCAGCTAAACTCGCTGGACCTCATTTGTCAAGAGCTGCAAACATTAATATGCAAAGGTGTGACAGGTCCTGGGCCAGAATTTAAAATGTTGTTTATATACTCTCCCGTCTGCAATGCTAAGTTCTAATTGCTGTGGTGTTTTTGCCCCACACCCCCCGAGGTCATTTGTCAATCAAAAAGTCTGACCAGTCCTGACTTTTTTAATGGGAAATCTGGTGATGAAGTTTAATTTCTGTTCGTGAGTTCAGTCATGTAGGCTGCTGCTGCTTTTTTCTAGTTGTCACAATAGAAACATCCACCCATCCATCGTCTATGTACATGCTTATTGTGACTAAACCTCTGCTTCGCTGCATATCACACATTTCTGTGGCACTATGTTTCACAATTTCCGATACATTTGCAAGTCCTACAGAGTTAATGCATGGGTCACTGGTACGGCCTTTGATTTCACTGGTGAAACATGTGAAAGTGAGCAAAATGAAAGGATCACAGCTTTTGTGAAAAGGTAATTCGGTGAATCGGCTTTACAGTCCCAGCATGCACTGGGCAAGAGGAACAGAGAGCACACCCTGGACAGGTTGCCAGTTGGTCACAAGGCTGACAAGTAATGTCACATCCACACCTTCTAGTCTACAGCTCAGCTTAGACATATCTAACTCTAGGGATAGGTAGATACATTGGTGCAATTTGGTCACACGACACATCACATTTCAATAAACTTTGAATAAATTAGCAAAAAGCGCTCTGTGTAGCAGCGGGGGCGGAGCTTCAGGGCTCTGTAGACTTGAGCATGTTGTCCACAGCGGGGCTGTTCACTTTAGCTGCTGGATCTACCAATGTTTCAACAAGGAAGGGGCACACGCTCCAAACCACCATGCGTAATGAGAGTGAACACCAGGAACATGTTTGCCTTTTACAAAGACTGATGATAGAAAACCAGCAATGAGAGACAGTTAACGGACCCCGATCTGAATCAACGAGAGTAAATACTGTTTGGACCTGGTCCGATTCGGGTCACCTGCCGGATCTGGTTTACTAGGCACTGATTGGAGCTCTATCACCCCCTTGCATGTAGATGATGTCTTGACACCACTTTTACCGCGTGTAATCTCTGTTCTACTGTGCCACTAGGTCTAATATCAGTGTTTAGCAGTGGTGGCTGGCCAATAGAGGACCATGGGGCGTGCCAATTGCTGATTAAAGATATAAATGAGTGACATACAATTTAGCCAATCAGCGTCCTCAAATAGATTCAGCTCGGGGCCCCGAGCTTGCGCGTCCTCGTCAGGAGAAGTCTCAACAGGCGAGCACGAGCGCCAGTGCGAGCACTACTCCTCCAAGACCCGTCTGAGAGGAGAACTTTGGCGGATTTTATTTGAGTGATGTGTCCGTCCCACTGTTAGCCTTTTCAGTTAGAAGTGGTCCCCGGGAGCCTGTAAAGAAGTCAGAGTTGTTATTTCTGTAAGTCGACTCACAACAACCTGTACTGCTGCATCGATCCCATCCATACATGGCACATTTTCATGGCACATTTCTGTCACTACTATGAATATAGCTAGCTAATTATGTAGGAAGATGCAGTCGCCAGAGAGAACAGCACCAGACCAGTCTGAATCCCTGAACAGTGAGAGACTTGGGGGTGACTTAGGAGGTCTGGAACCAGGTTAGGCTTGTGGCCAAACACAATGAGGTGTATGAAGACAATGAGAACTTGTCAGGGACACTAAACATGACTTCTTTCACTTTTTTGACAGAGTGCTCATGTATTTGCATTTAAATCCATGTTCTTGTGAGCAAGATGGCGACTGTGTGTGTCCTGCATTCCCTCAGAGCAGTTCTTGTGCGCATAGTCAGACATGAAACTGGTCTCCAAGATGTAATTAAGTGCATTAACCTGGGGCACCGGGATGTGAAGTAAGTTCAGAAGTAATTCAGGACTGTCAGAGCCATTGCCTTGGAGACAGTTTTGGATGCAACCCATTGAAAGGTTGAGTGAAATGGCTGTGCACTGCACTTTATCAGAGGTGGGGAAGTGAACCAAATGTACATTTGGCTAACCAGCCACTTAGTCCTCATCCTGGAAGTCTTTCCTCTTAAAACAGACTTTCTCAAAGCAGGAAAAAGCATAAAAATCAAATGTTTTTGTTTTCAAGTAACTTCCTCTTAGCCACTTTCTGTTGTGCCAAGCTACCGTCGACTTCCTGCTCATTGTGGTCAAAAGGCGAAAAATGCTCATTGCAAATCCAGTTTGTGAGTTCAGTGGCTCTTCCACATCGGCCACTAGGGGCAGCAATGAAACCATTAAAGCAGAACTCAACAAACTTCAATAGGCCACTTAGGTGAGACGTATTCCTTTGTGACCAAATCGACACTGATCTTCTCCCGAGTGGATAGACAGGATGTGGGAGTTTGTCCTGAAATAGTCTTCTCATCGTAGATATTCAATCTTATATTCAATCTACATTATATCACACTTGTCTTTGTGAAGCCAATTAACTAAACTGACTCTGCTGCAACATTTTCACAAGGTTCTATACAGGTACGTGTATATGCTAAAATAAGTATTTGTATGTTTGGTGTGTGTTCATTTTACATTGGGTTCATATTTCATGGTTTAAATCAGAACCCAGGCAGAATTAGCATGATATATCTCCTCCTCCTCCACTGGGGCTGGATGATGGATCAAAGTGCAGGATTCAAACTAGCTCTGCAAACCACTCTTGTTTCATTGCAGTAAACATCGTTGTCCCCAGCCCCCCCCCCCCCCCCCCCCCTCATCAGGCATGTTGAATCAGTGATGGGCGCTCATGCTCTGCAGATTTTCATTTCAAGCAAATGCCACAGAGGCTTATTTCACTGATTACTTTTACCTCCTCTTTGGTTGGAGGGTTATCAGTGAAATCAGCTGCTGTGACACATGGCTCTGTCTCACACGTTGTTGCCCATCTCTGCTCTAAATTCCAGCCTTTTGAAACACTGAATCCTTTGCCTCAATGGGGAAATGGATGGAAAAGGGTATTGCTTATTGTCTTCTTTAGCTTTATGCACATCAATCCAAGTGGGGATACACAAATTGAGGAAGTGATACCAATGGTGTTACAACACATAGGTGCATAAACTAAATCCTAGTTTTGATGTCCCAATTTGTTTGGCACCTAGAAGAGTAAAAGCTCCAGCTCTGTCCTCTGTGTGGACATCTCAGTCCACATACTTTATATCCTTTTGGTCTGAGGCTGTTTTTCATGACCACAACCCGTCTAACAACTTTGGGATGAACTGTAATGCCGTCTATGAGCCAGGCCTAATTGCCCAGCATCAGTGTTGGACCCCACTGATGCTTTTGTGGCTGAATGGGAGCAAATCCCTTCAGCCAGGTTCCAACATCTGGTTGAAAGCCTGAAACCAGGAACAGGATGCTGATATTTCAGCACATGCTGCTGAGATACTGGTGACACTATTCGCCTTTCTCCATCCAAATGATGGTCATATTTCTAGTATGTTGGTTTGATTTATTTCTTCTAATTTTGGGCTCAAGTTGGGGATCCATGAATGGTTGGTTTAGTGCTTTATGGGTTTCACCATCAATTGATTTTCCCACTAGGGTGCTTCATCAGTAAAATGAGCTAAGCTGGAAATAGACTGTTCCTGGATGTATTTGACATTTCTTGAAAGAAAAAATCTCAAGTAAATATTAAATTATTTATTTCTTTAGGAAAATTCTCCATATGTTGATGGTATGTTTGCCTGTAGCAAACATTTACATTGTTGCATGTACAGCTGACCTGCTGTACTCAGGCTAAAATATTCAATAAGTTCATTGGAATTGATTAATTGGAAGTGTACCAAAGGACCACTCTATCGTCCCTATTATTAGTACTGAGGAGTTGTTCAGAAATGAAGGTACAGACCATGTTAAATGAAGTGAAAACGTCCCAATAAGTTAGGAATAAAATACACAACAGACTAACAGACACAGTGGATATTGGCCGACTCTCAGAGGCCGCAAGGAAGTTGCCTGCTCTTCCCTGTTGTTCATCGAGCCTTGCAGGAGAACGGCCTCATCAGATCATTGCTGTTTTACATTATTGGATGCTAAAAATCACAGCTTCACTCAGTTACAGTATGGCTGTCATTGGCTGTACAACTGCACAGTGAAATCAATAGGGACAGACCGGTCTCACTCACACGTACTACACACTCCCCACTCCACTCCAATCAGAGTCGACTTGTTCTCCTTCATTACTCTCAGCCAGGCAGCTGCTTCTCTTCCTCTCCTTTCCTTCGTCTCATTTGTATCTCGCTGTCTGTCTTCCTCACTCCCAGCTCTTTCTTATGTTTCATATGCATAATCACTGCGAGTTGGCTCAATCTTGTAAAATTGAGTTTTGCTGCTGCTGGTGGTGGAAGGTTTGCTGTAAGCTGTAATCAATACTGGGGAGCCATGGGGCCATTATGGAAATCAAGTGGCATTCCAAGGTGCATTGCTGGGTGAATGTGGCTGATAGCTCAGCAAAAGCCATTAAGTCATGTGAGTTTAAAGAAAAATCCAATGCGAGGATTTCCGCGTGTTTAATTAAAAACAGGTTCAACTTCATGAAATTGTTGTATTTTCTCAACTATTTGACAAAACAAACAAAGTACTGAAAACAGTTCGTCGATCGACAGAAGATTGATAGTAAAAGAATAAAGTGATTAATTGCTTTGGTAATTAAGAGAAACAGCTCATTTGAGCTTTGAGGTTATTCAGCTTGGACTCTGGGCATTTTTCACTTTAGACTTGATTGTTATTGAATTGATAAAAGAAGAAAGTGAATCATTAATCAACAAAGACAAGGATTTTTAGAATTGCTAAATAGAAATAAATAAGTTGACAGTGATTCCTTGTATCACTTTCAAACCTCTCTCTCCCTTTTTTTTAAAGTTATTGTCTTTTCCAAGCCTCTACTGGAACACTCCAGACAGGTTGACAGTCTTTAACAGAGGGCTAACCCTAACCAGTCTTTCTTTATAAACTGATGGCGTATTTTGTACGTTTCCCCACAGTTTCCGTCGGCTGGCCGGCTGAGCCGGCTGAGCTCTGAGCTTGTTTAGATTTACACTGCTGAAAATGAACAAACAAACTGACTACACCGCACAGCACAAGGTAAATAACAACAGGGAAGGAGGTGATAGGAAATAGCCTGGAGCTGCTGGAAAAACTGTATTCTGGAAAAAGTATATACATACATACACACACATTAATACAAAAATAATTAGTAAACAGTAAGTCAATAGTGCAAAGGTCCAAAGGATGCTGGGATAAATATGGAATATAGAATGCTTCATATCCATGAGGTAGGTGGATATGACAGTACTATGATACTAATATACTAGTACTAAAAAGGGCAGGGGTGTGTATTGTAACAGTAGCCTTGGAGCACTTACAGCAGGTGATGATCATGAGGCCATGGATATGTACTGTGATGCTGTACAAAAGTTATGTCAGCCATAAAAGTGTGACAAGTAGTTCAGCCAGCCCCGCTGGGTATTGATGGAGCTGTATATAGCTGCACAAACATCAGCAAAACTATGGCGACACACACACAGAAAGAAGTGCACAGACCTGTTCCTTTTGACAAAACACATCACAGGTCGGTCAAAGCCTGCCTTGAGTTCCTGCTCAGGCTGTACAGCACGCATCAGCACTCAGCTGCTGGACCTGCACTAACACGTCCCTTATCCTGTGTTTAAGTGATGGACAGACTGTGTATGTGTGTGTGTGTCTCGTTCTATGCCTGATTCCCTTTGAGTTGTTTTAACTATGAGCTCATTCTGATCAGATTAGTTGAACGTTACCTATAATAATAATAATAATAATTGTAGTTCCTACGGGAAGCAGGTTTACTCCCACTTTGTCAGGTGTTAAGGGCAACTTCAAAACAATCTTCAAACCCTTTGTTCATTGGGGTTTACCTTTTGACATAAATAGAATTATTGATGTCAATAATATTATTAACAATTATTCATAATAACGGGGCACCACCCAAAAATGGCAGATCTAGTCTCGTACGTGACCATGTCACGCGAGACTACAAAATGGCGCAAGACCACGATAGAGGACGCGTTTACACACCACGTGTGTCTGAGATACTGTAGGTAGCAAACCCTGTAAGTGTGTGTGAGTGTGTGTGTGGGTTAGTCAAACAAAAAGGCAAAGAAACAAAGAGAAACAAAACCAAACAAAACAAAAGAACCCTCAAAAGCAAGGCAGGTCCTCACTGCCGCAGTAAAATACGGACGCTGTTACTTTATCACACAGAAACCCGACTGGGAACTTAGAGTCGGCAAGTTTTGGTCATTTAACTGATAAAGTCACAGTTACCAACTTCACTCGTGGTGACTGATCTCACACAACACTATTGCAGCAGTATGGAACACACCGTAGTTTATAAACAGCACTAACGGAACTCGGTTATAACAGTACAGTAAACTTAGAACAAAACAAGGTAATAAACACACTATGACCTATCTCTGCCCAGACACAAGCCTCTTACGCTGAGACGACTTCAGGGTGGTCGATGTGGTTCTTCCGGGACCCGGAGCTTCAAGCTGCACAGCGATAAATCCTCTGTGTGGCAGAGAGGATTCCTCGGAAGTTAAGGGAATTCTCATCCTTACGACAGGGAGAGATCGGGACATAGAAGTTATCTGTTCTCTCCTTCAGGATCCAAAACAAACCCAGATTGTCTGTTGTTCGTCCAGCAAAGTTAAGACTATGACATAGGTCTTTCTTCAAAAGCAACAACGTTGTTGTGCCTCCTTTCATCAACTTGAGTCGGACGAGACGGCCCAGAGCTAGAGGTGGCGCAGAGTTTTATAGATTTTGTGACATCAGAGGGAACCTCTGTGGAGCCTGTGGCCCTTATCCAATGAGACCCCAGTGTTGAGTTTGGATGAAAAGTCACACGCAGGTAAGCCTTAACTCAAATCAGGCTGTTGACTACCCTGTAGACCCAAAATATCTGCTCCCTTTGTTCCAACCACATGGTGAAGTCCCAACACTGCTAAGAACACACATGCACGAACACAAGAAATATCAAATATGGTGAAAGGAAGTCTCTGCACACCTGTGTTCAATGCAAGTATGCAACAATATAGAAACATTTTCAGTCATAGAGATTTCATCAGGACATGTGTGACAGAAAGGAATCCCCAGGCTGTTAAATTCCATGAAATGGTTGACAGCTGGGCTTTTAATGCAAGAACATGCGGGAATATTTAGGCCGACAACACTCAAGGATATGTCAATACAGAAATCAACCGGGATATCCAAATAATGGAAATCCATCTCAATATGTAATCATAGCTTCCCTGTGTTTGCATTTTCCTTAAGCCTCAGTGTAGAGCTGCAGAGCGCCCGTGGCGAGGTGTTGCTCCCCCCATCATTGCCTCCTCCTGTGCTTCTCCCTCTAGCAGTTTGTAATGCCACAGATCTGCCAGCTATACAGGTTACAGGAAGACTACACTTTTGCCCCCAAGCTGCCAATATGTAAAACTACGTAGTAATGTTTATTCACAAAATCTACTTTTGTTTAGATAACAAAACTACTTGGTTAGGTTTCGTAAAACGTTGTGTTTTGGCTTAAAATAAGGATGGTTTTACGTTCGTTTATGTTGACCAATCCAGTAGAAAACACATTTGCCTTGAAATGTAATTGACAATGACATTTAGTACATAATGTTTAGGGGACCAGGATGCGCTGAAGTCATTGCAGAGGCTCTCTTCAATGTTTATTTAATGAGAGATTGGAGATGTGGTTACCATAGTGTGTTTTACTAGTCCAGTGAAAATGTCTTCTCTACAGGCTGTACAGACAGTTTAGAATATGGACAACAGAAAATCCTGGCTGTGTTTGTGATGCACAGGGGCCTGAGGGGATGGTTTCAATCCTGGAGTCTTGGTCCACTGCTCGCTGTTATCTTACTGGAGACAGAAAATCCAAATTTGGTCAAATGGAGCAAGCGTGGAAGGAGGTGAGGAACATACTTTTCTGTCGAATTTGGACGCCAAACACTGACCGCCCACCACTGTAGACACTTCAGCCAGTTTCATGAGTCAGTTGCCCTTCTGTCCTGAAACTCTTAACTAACGAAGTTGTCCAGGCTGTCAGTGGAAGAGAAGCAGCTGGTGACTCCATGTGTTTTTGAAGACACACATGGCGGTCTTCACCTAGTCTCCTCAGGTCAGCAGAGGGAGTGGGCAGAGACAAGGACTACGGGAGTCTTTGGGAATTAACAAATACAGCAGAACAAGTGACTTTTCTTTTTCTTCCCACTCGAGCTGAAATCCTGTTGGCTGTGACTTCCATCCAGATTGACTCGCCCAGTGGTTCTCAAACCATTTATTTTTGTTCTGTCTCCCTTAGTAAGACAACATCATGTCATCTTCACGCCCCACTCTTTGTAAACTGATATTTTTATGAACTTTACCGAGACAAATTGAGTCTTTTCGTTTGGAGTTGACGGCCTAAACACAACACTCATTGAATACGTTCCATTTGCTGTGTGAAGTAGTGCCTGATGTTAGTAGAGGTGGTCTTTGTTTCAGGCAAAGTGGATCAGCTTTGCTATGAAACGATTAGCAGAAGTCAGTATTTAGACACAAAAGAGAACCGCTCTCTCACTACACCAACAGTCTATACTCCAGATGAAAGGTCGTGCTCTTGATATTTTGTATCTGTCCAACAGGATAGCTTGATGGACACCACTTGCCGTTTTAATTCTCTGTTTTGCTCATCTTGATTCAGCGAACACAAAAACCTTGAAAGCTAGTGGACCAGTATCGATCTGTTATCCATATGAATCCCTCCTCGCAGTTCACCACGCAAGTGAACCGCGGATTAATTACACAGTTTAACCATCATAGTGTGAAATACAATTTTACTGCCGAATGTTATCGCCCGATTTTTTGGAGAAACATATTCTATCAGGACATCAGTATTTATGTTCTCTAGTTGCCAATCTTTGATAATGTTACATTGTGAACTGCAAATCCATGTTGAAGTTGACAAGAGCAGAGCTAGTAACGGTAGCAGCAACACAAATGGCTAAAGCACAGAGGTTCCATACAGAGGTTGGCACAGAGGTTCCATACAGAGGTTGGTACAGAGGTTCCATACAGAGGTTCCATACAGAGGTTGGTACAGAGGTTCCATAGTTCCATTGTGATGCATTCAGGTGAAAATGAGTATTGGGCAAAGGTCTATTCAACGTTATCATTTTATTGATTTTCAAGATATGCATTCAAAATCAACCATAAGTTACAATGAATACACACATGCATACATACACATACACATACATACACATACATGCATACATACACATACAAATAACAGTAAAGTAAATAGTAGAGTGTGTGGGACAATGCCAGCATTGTTTTTGCGGCTGTTAGGCCGGTAAGTAAGGTGCATTTTTGTTGCTGTGATAATTTTAGCAGCGACATGTCATTTAGGAGCAATACAGTTGGGATGCATGGACCTACATAGTTCAGAACATTTTCCAAAAAGGAGTTACATCTTTACAAAACCAAAACATGCATAAAGGAGCCATCAAGTCCTTCTGTACAAAGAATACATATTGGTGATGGAGTTACTTTGATAAACTAACTTTTCCTCGGTGTGAGGTAAGTTCGGTGAAGAAAATTGAGATGGATCTGCTGATGATTATGATTTTTAGAGGTTTCAGTTATGGTTTTCCAAATGTAATCCCAGTCCAACAACACGTTCTCCGTCAAGTGTCGAGGTCTTTAGTCCAATATACAGAAGATACAGAAAAGAAGGAGTACAGTTTAGATGCTAGTCCCTTAGTTTGGCCTTGTGTGTTCAAGATAGAATGTCGGTGATGTGATCCCAAAGGATCATTGCATGGTACCCCATATGCTTTGATCGATGATCTTAGTTTGCTTGTTGGCTTCTTGGCCATGTTGTTGATGAAAATGGGATCCCACCGGTGAGTAATAGACAGTTATTAAAAATTGGGGTATCGGATGCCATTTGAGATTTGTTTTGGTCTCCTTTTCAGCGATGCGCCATGTTGATAATACAAAAGATATAATTGGGCCATGGCAGAGTTTAGATTGTTTGAGCGGAATATTAGAGTCCTCTAACCTGCGTGGTGAGGCACGATTCTCTTCAATTGGTTTCCAAGATACTGATGCATCTGGATTCAAGCAGGTTGAAAGTGGTCTCAAGACAAAAGACCAAAAATAGTATTTAAAACGTACTGAAAGACCACCTTTAGATTGTCTTTGTAATGCCTTTGTAATGTGGACATTTGAACCCGTGGTTCTTTCCCGCCCCATCTGAACTTCAAAATGAAGGAGTGAGGTTTGTTCCAATAATTAGATGGTGGAGATGGAGATAACATAGATGCGAAAAAATTTACCTTTGGTAGAATATCCATCTTCACAATTGAAACTCAAGTCTGTAGCGCTTCTGAACTGTGAGTCCATCTGTTAAGGTCAGATTCAATGTATTTATAAATGCCCATATAGTGTTTTGAGGTGATTGTATTAAGGGAATTGAAAATTTTAATTCCAAGGTATTTAAAGTGTATGACAAAGGGAATCTCAGAAGGTAGGGAGCTCTGTTTCAAATGTTGATTTAATGGTGAAAGAACTGATTTGGTCCAATTTATTTTATAACCTGACAAGGAACTGGAACCTGCAAAGGTGCTTAACATGTCAACATATAAAATAGTATCGTCAGCATATAAAGAAATGGCTTGACTGGTGTCATTGACAGTAATTGGAATAAGAGATGGGTATTCTCTTGGAGTTTGTACCAGTGGTTCAAGTGATAAAGAGGGGCTAAAGGGGCAGCCTTGACGGCAGGAACGTGTAATGTGAAATCGGAAGAAGCAATCCCATTAGTAACAATCATAGCCGTAGGATTTTTATAAAGTAGCTGAATCAATTTAATAAAATCTTCCCAATACTCCCCACAACTAATCCCATTCAACCCATCAAAAGCCTCTTCAGCATCAGCTAAGGACAGTACTTGGGGACGCGATATCTTTCGCAGCATGAATAATGTGCAGAAGATGGCGCATATTACCAGAAGACAATCGTGACTGAAGAAAGCCTGTCTGGTCACAGTGCACCACTCTGCTCATATATTGTTCAAGACGTTATCATAATGTTATCATGATGTGTTCAAATATAACCTTCTAACATGTATTTTTGGTGAGAAACGTGAATAAATAGTTCTTTGAAAGATGACCTATTTAACATCCCAATACTCTATGCTGCTTATGATACATCATTTAAACTACTGAGGACAAGATTTGATCAATCAGTCAAAATAAATGATTTGATTTCCTAATCATTTGAATTGTGTTCTTTGGCTGCAAAAATGTGTTGATGGTTTACAGTGACTTCAGAGATTAATATTTGTTGTTGTGCTGATCTGATCTGTGATCTGTGAATCACATCCGTGAAACAATCCGAACCGTGAGTTTTATGATCCGTTGCACCACTGTTGATAGCTGTGCATCTCGTTGGTTTATTCTTCCCAAATTGTGTTCCTGGTCCCATTACTATGGTTTATTCTTGAGCATGTGTTAGGACATTTGACACCTTTGCCTTTTCCCAGTTTGTTGGTATGGTATTGAAAAAAGTATAATCTTGTTTCACTACTGAAACTCGAGTATCATAACAGAACTAGAATTGAACATCACCAAGCCCTTCTCAGAAGCTCTCTTTAGATTTGGGACCATCAGGGATCTCACTGTGTCCATGTGGCATTCAGGGGCTTCATCATGATGTCATCTTCATCGGAAATTGGTGTGCTGATGTTCCTCTGCATCACACACACTCCAACTAACAGCCTGTACAATTTCTCTTTTTCTTTGAAGCGAGCTCCCAGTTGTTTTTATTATGGAAGAAAAATAGTCCCATAATTGGGATAGATATAAGATTATATTGTGTTTCAGACGAGGCCTTTGATATCACTGATAGCAACTTGGCTTTTTCCTCTTTGATTAGACATGAAAGCGCCATCGGCACAATGTGGCAGCGCAGTGAGCACGGGCCCGCTCTGCTGTTTTAATGAACATTTGCATTTCCTATTTGCATAATATGTGGCAGTAAATAGAAGCCTTTGCTTTAGATCAAAAAATATATTCATGCATTTATGTATATCTATCACTGACTAGACAGAAATGGGCTGCGATTATTACTTTCTGAGCTTACATGAAAGACAAATGAAAGTTTGATTACAAAGCTTGTTGAGTCTTTGCGAGGGCTCCTGCCTCATCGAGGTTGGGCTTTGATTGAGTTGGCGGTCACATGGAAAGTAAATTGTTGGTGTTGGGCTTGGACTCCTGTGGCCTCCTCCAATGTTTCTGAGCTTGTAAAGCCACACAGGCTTTTAACAATAAGGGAATCTGAAGCGAAGCAGCAATTCCTAAAGATGACAGGAGATACATGTCTTTCAGATGGATGCAGAAAGACCCTCCTTGCTGTCTTTCCCACTCCCCATGTTCCTGATATGGGCGGACTGAGTTTACAGTGAGGATAACTCCTGGATAATACTTCACGCCCTGCTACCTGCTAGAAAGGACTGAGGCGAGGCTGTTGAACCTGAGGACGCCGCCGCCACCATTACTGTGCTTTGTTTACGACTCAGAGGGGATATGTGTGTGTGTGTGTGTGTGGTGGGAGGGTAAGATGGGTGAGCATCTTTTAATTTAGTACGTTCGATTAACTCCAGCACGCCCGTTGATTACCATGGTCGATGATGGATCGAGTGTATTAAGCTGGGCCAGAAGGAGCCCAGTAGACTATAACTGCTGTTTCTTCTCTGCTTTAGTTCATCTTCTTTATTATAATATCAGCTCTTGCCACTTTCTGACAAGTCACCTTGTATTCGCTCCCATCAGTTCATCTGTGACCATGACCAGCTGGAGTACCTTCCATACGGGGATAAGATGACCCTATAGGGAGCTATGAGTTCTGTATCATTTATAGAGATGGAAGTCTCTCATAGGGTTAGTCAGAACCAGGATGGGAACCTATTTCAGATCCTAGTGTACCGGCATTCGATATTTATCTTTCTCTTCCATCAGCACTGTTGGTTTCATTTTGTTTCTGTTTGCTTGATGGTCTCCCAGGCGTCTCCGTTGAACGTCGACAGGGGAAACTTTTAAGAGCTGTTATTGTTTTTTAACTTGGTCTAACTGTAGCCGGTGCGGCCTTTGTTTTCGTCGACATAATTATTTTGGATCTACCTGAACTGCAGCACACCTTAACACTAAATGGAGTAATTAGCCTGTGGAGACCACCTCCACCTCCACCAGGCTACAAATAGATCCTAACCCACAGAGAACGTCTGGCATCACACACCGCTGTGAACCACAGGTAGACAGGCCTAATGAATGGAGCCTCTGTGTGTGTGTGTGTGTGTGTGTGTGTGTGAAGAAGAAGAAAGAGGCAGAGAAATGAGAAGTAGTGCTGCGTTTGGATCCTCACTGAACTGTGTCCATATCAGTGGGCAGAAAGTTACATTACATTGCATTTATTGAGCCGTTGTTTTAATCTAAAGTGACTTATGAATAAGAGTAAGTCACTACTGAAGCCTTGCTCTGATCACGAAGTTGAAAATTATTTATTTTCTTGATTTATTTGCATATGAAAGTCATTTGTCTGTGTATGTGTCACGGTTCAGACCTCTACAATTTGCATCATGTACATCCTTAACGTAACAGTTCTTGTTGTTGTACTTTGGTTGTAGCTGACCCCAGATCAACTTAAGGATGGGGTCAGAGGTCGGGAGGAGAGGGATTTGCTTTACCTCTGGCTGCGTGTTTGTTGATTTGGTGTTTGCCTCGTCCACTTGCTCTGAAGCTGAAGGCTCTCTGCGCCCTTCAAGTTCAACTCTTGTTTTTGTTTTCTTCATCCCTGACTCATTGCTGTTTTACAAAGCAAGACTCAAGAATGTGAGTGTGTTCACATGTATGTGTGTTACATCACCTGCTGCAGCATCATGGAGTCTCTGTGAGTGTGTTTTCATCTCGTTGAGCACTGCTGTTTGTGGTTTACATCTCTGTCAACTTGAGTGTGCGCACACACACACACGCACATACACACACACTCTCTCTCTCTCTCACGCACACACACACTCTCTCTCTCTCTCTCTCTCTCACGCACACACACTCGCTCTCTCTCTCTCTCTCACGCACACACTCTCTCTCTCTCTCTCTCTCTCACGCACACACTCTCTCTCTCTCTCTCTCTCTCTCTCTCACACACACACTCTCTCTCTCTCTCTCTCTCTCTCTCTGAGTGGACGGAGGTGTGCGGAGCTGCAGGAGCGGAGTTTTGAGAGCGATAATTAATGACTTTTCGACATTTTTCTTCACTGGCTAATGTTGGGTATGATAGTGTAGTCTTGGGTATGATATTGTAGTGGGGTGTGCAGGGTTCACGGGTTTTTTTTGCGTACTTTTATCTGTTTTTTGGGTCTTTTTGAGCGGTTTGCAGCCGGGCAGCAGGTGCTGTCGGCGTGCTAAACGCTAGCATGCGCCTGACGGAGCTAACCAGGGAACACGGCGTGAAGATCCCGCCGCTGTTCGGGTATTCAGTGGAGGAGCTTAGTCTGGCAGTGGGTGAGGTTGTGGGGCACAGCCACGTGAAGTCCGCAGCGCGGATGAACAGCGCTGTGGTCATCTTTCTGGACAGTCTCGACCTTGCGGAAGTGGTGTTGATGAACGGGCTCTCCATCGGTGAGCACTTCCTGCCCACGTATGCTCTCGCCTCACCGGAGGTGAAAGTCACTGTGTCCAACGTGCCGCCATTCATAACGAACGATGCCATCGTCAAAGAGCTGTCCAAGCATGGAAAGGTGGTGTCTCCGGTTAAGAGGGTGTCCTCTGGATTTCAGTCTCCGCTGTTGCAGCACGTGGTGTCTCACAGGAGACATGTCTTCATGATCCCCAGCAACAGGAGCAGAGTGGTCAACCTCAGCTTCAAGATCACTGTGGACGACTTTGACTACGTCATCTTTGCAAAGACTAACGATTTTAAATGTTACAGCTGTGGGAGAGAAGGACATCTGAGCAGAGCTTGTCCTGGGGACACGGCTCAAACAAAGACCAGAACCAGAGAGGTACTGAGGACAGAGGGGACAAGCAGGGCGGACAAGAGGGAACAAGTGGAGCACGGGAGGTGAGGGTGGAGGAGACGGGTGGGGCTCAGGTGGTGAGAGTGGAGGAGGCAGGTGGGGCTCAGGAGGGGGGGGTGGAGGAGACGGGTGGGACCAAGGAGGTGAGGGTTGAGGAAACAAGTGAGACCACGGAGGTGAGGGTTGAGGAAACAAGTGAGACCACGGAGGTGAGGGTTGAGGAAACAAGTGGAGCACAGGAAGTGGGGGAGGAGGGGACAAGTGGGGTACAAATGGCGAAAAAAGAGAGGAACAGTAGGGGACAAGAGGTAATGAAGGACGGGGCAAGTGAGGTCCAGCAGGTGAGGGAGAGTACTGAAGGACAGGTGGAGGCAGGTGGGGAGGTGGCCATGGAAGCAGACGAGGAGCAGCTCAAGGCCCCTCAGCTGAAGAGGAAACAGAGAAGAGACAGAGGAAGCTCACAGGCGAAGAAAGTGGCAACTACAGAAAGTGGAGGAGCAGCCGAGTGTGAGTCCAGGCCGGAAGAGGACCCTGAGTCCGGTTGGGAGGACTCTGAGTCCAGTCAGGAGGAGAACTCTGCTGTAAACAGTGAGCCCTCTACACACGGTGCTGGCAGCTCTCGGGGCTCTGGAGGCTACAGCGTGGAGGAGATCAAGGAGTTTCTGAGGAGGAGTAAGAAGGTGAGAAAAGTCAGAGTGGAGGACTACCTCTCTGACAAGGAGAAGCTCTCCAGCTCTGCCAGATCTCACATGAGGTGCAAGGACAGAGGAGGTCTCACGAAGCAGGAAGGATACAGACTAAAGAAGATAGTTCACAAAGTGAACAAAGAACTGGACAAAGTGGGCACTAAGTGAGAGTCAGGGTCTCGGCCTACAGACAATTGCAGACACGTTTATGTGTGTTGGACCTTATTTGGTTAACCGTTTTAAATGATAACGTATCGTGTTCGGACAATAATTCGTTTTTTTTATCTCAATGATGGAACTGTAATGTCTAAAAAAGCGGTGTCAATAAAGTTTTTTTCAACAGTCTCTCTCACGCACACACACTCTCTCTCTCTCTCTCTCTCTCTCTCTCTCACACACACACACTCTCTCTCTCTCTCTCTCTCTCTCTCTCTCACGCACACACACTCTCTCTCTCTCTCTCTCTCTCACACACACACTCTCTCTCTCTCTCTCTCTCTCTCACACACACACTCTCTCTCTCTCTCTCTCTCTCACACACACACACTCTCTCTCTCTCTCTCTCTCTCACGCACACACACACACTCTCTCTCTCTCTCTCTCTCTCTCTCTCACGCACACACACTCTCTCTCTCTCTCTCTCTCTCACGCACACACACTCTCTCTCTCTCTCTCTCTCTCTCTCACACACACACACTCTCTCTCTCTCTCTCTCTCTCACGCACACACACTCTCTCTCTCTCTCTCTCTCTCTCTCACGCACACACACTCTCTCTCTCTCTCTCTCTCTCTCTCACACACACTCTCTCTCTCTCTCTCTCTCTCACGCACACACACACACTCTCTCTCTCTCTCTCTCTCTCACACACACACACACTCTCTCTCTCTCGCTCGCTCTCTCATGCACACACACACTCTCTCTCTCTCTCTCTCTCTCTCTCACACACACACTCTCTCTCTCTCTCTCTCTCTCACGCACACACTCTCTCTCTCTCTCTCTCACGCACACACACACTCTCTCTCTCTCTCTCTCTCTCTCACACACACACTCTCTCTCTCTCTCTCTCTCTCACGCACACACTCTCTCTCTCTCTCTCTCTCACGCACACACACACTCTCTCTCTCTCTCTCTCTCACACACACACACACTCTCTCTCTCTCGCTCGCTCTCTCACGCACACTCTCTCTCTCTCTCTCTCTCTCTCTCACGCACACACACACTCTCTCTCTCTCTCTCTCTCACACACACACACACTCTCTCTCTCTCGCTCGCTCTCTCACGCACACACACACTCTCTCTCTCTCTCTCTCTCTCACACACACACTCTCTCTCTCTCTCTCTCTCTCACGCACACACTCTCTCTCTCTCTCTCTCTCTCTCACGCACACACACACTCTCTCTCTCTCGCTCTCTCTCTCACGCACACACACACTCTCTCTCTCGCTCTCTCTCACACACACACACACTCTCTCTCTCTCGCTCGCTCTCTCACGCACACACACACTCTCTCTCTCTCTCTCTCTCTCACACACACACATACTCTCTCTCTCTCGCTCGCTCTCTCAGGCACACACACACTCTCTCTCTCTCTCTCTCTAGTAGTCATAATTTCATAATTTGAGGTCAAAATGTCACCTTGTTTCAGCATTAGTTCTGATGGTTATTGATGAGACTTATTTTTAATTATCAGAGTATGAGATGACCTTCGTAGGATTGTTCTTACTTTAGTGAAACATAACTGCACATCTCCAGTTTTAATGTAAATCCATGCCCACATGATGTAAACAGCATTTAATATGTTGATCATGACTAACACACGAGTGCAGCTCCAGATCCAGATCACATGTTGATAATAGGTAGAGATGGTCCAACTACAAAGAAAAGGTCATGACAACGAGCCAGTAAGTTCTCCCTTATATATTACACGCGATGTACTGTTAAAGCTTTCATTTGCTGAGATATTTGTCCATGTTCTGTTTGATTTCTAGGTTTCTGAATTAGTCTTAATGTCTCATGCAATGAGTAATAAAACAAAGGGAGCCGTAGACATAGGGAACACGCTGCAGCTGCCTCTGCCTCGGTGTGGGCCGCTATTGACCTGTCTCTGTCCTGACCGATGCTCATGGATATTTACATTCGCTTCAGCAGCACTTCGACAAAAGTGAGTTTGATTACACGTTTGGCCAGAAGAAGAATTAGCCTCAGTTCATGCTGTCATAATGCAGAGAACAGCCCTGATGATCTCCAGGTCTGTTGGGAGAAATAAAAGCAGCACGCTGCTCATGCCTTCCACTGCAATCGTGTTTATATCTCAGATCTATTCTCTTGTTCCTCATCTTTTCTTTCAGAGTCACAGGGATGAGTGGATGAGGTTCAGGATATAATTTACTCCCGAGCCATTCATCCTGCGCTTATTGATTCCATCTCAAATTTAACTTTCAGATTGGCACAGACACCATGAGAAAGTAATAACCCAGCGGCTCAATAAGTGGGAGCTGTACCAGTAATGTGTAGATTGAATGTAGGTTTATTGGAATGCACCATTAAGCGCTGGCAGGATGGTGGGATCAGGGTGGAGGGTTGAGGGGCGGGACATCTATCATCCTGTCCCATGTTCAGCCAACAGTGATGGGAACAGAATAGGGGACGCAGCACTCCTCCAGTAAATTCATCATCTCCTCGTTTTTATCTCTCCTTCAACAGTGAGTCTCGGGGGGGGGGCGTGTGGTGTGAATGAGAATGTGTGTGTGTGTGTGTGTGTGTGGAGGTTACCTATCGTGAAATATGGCCCTCCTGTCAGTCTGGCCCAGTCAGGAATGAGATGTCATTCTCCCACACTGCTCGCGCCGCAGTCAGAAGGACTGAGAGGTGTTTTTGTATATAGCCGAGGGTGGAATACATGCAAACAGCCAAATGAAGATGGAAAATCGAGGTGAGCCCAATAATGATATTCAAATGAAGCCAAGCTGAGCCCGTCATGAAGTACTTGACCTCCCCTTCACAGTCTGTGGCCATATTGAACTTTATGCAAATAGTGGAGTCTGTTGTTCAGTGATTGTTGTTTGTGTCTTGGTGGTCTGGGACTACCAGCAGCCTGCGCTGTCATTTCTCTCACGCAGGAAAAACAACAACACAAATATGAAGTGTAAGTTCCTATTTGAATAAAGAAAGTACTTTGGGCTGTTCTGTGGGAGTTTGGTGAAATCAGCTTCGTTTGTTGAAGCTAGAAGAAAGGCCAGTGGGTCGTTGGTATTGAACGGGTTTGTCCTTTATGTATGAATGTAAGACCTAAAATATATAGCAGCCTGCTTTTACATTTAGATTAAAGGTTCCTCAGGAGAATTATTTTGCCTGATTGTTGCAATTCAGAAATCTCAAAGATTCAGTTATTGGCTTTTCTCTGAACTTTGAACTGTTTTATTTTCATCCAGTGATAAAGTTAGATGTGAATGAACCTAAAGAAAAGATTGCTTCCATAACAGGTCATTTGTAAGTTTTTGTATTTGGCTCCTGTCATTAGGAGTAGTTTTAAGTACAATTAATCTATACAGCACTTTATATGTATGGATAAAATATCCTCCCCTAAAGATACAGTCACACACAGACACACGCACTCACGCACAGACACACGCACACACGCGTGCACAGACACACACACGCACGCGCGCACAGACACACGCACGCACGCACAGACACACACACGCACGCACGCACAGACACACACACGCACACGCGCACAGACACACGCACACGCGCACAGACACACACACGCACGCGCGCACAGACACACGCACGCACGCACAGACACACACACGCACGCACGCACAGACACACACACGCACACGCGCACAGACACACGCACGCACAGACACACACACGCACGCGCGCACAGACACACGCACGCACAGACACGCACGCACGCTCGCACAGACACACGCACACACGCGTGCACAGACACGCATGCACGCACGCACAGACACACACACGCACGCACAGACACACACACGCACGCGCGCACAGACACACGCACAGACACACCCACGCACGCGCGCACAGACGCACACACGCACAGACACACGCACAGACACACCCACGCACGCGCGCACACACGCACACACGCACAGACACACACACGCACGCGCGCACAGACACACGCACGCACAGACGCACACACGCACGCGCGCACAGACACACGCACGCACAGACACACACACGCACGCACAGACACACACACGCACGCGCGCACAGACACACGCACAGACACACCCACGCACGCGCGCACAGACGCACACACGCACAGACACACACACGCACAGACGCACACACGCACGCGCGCACAGACACACGCACGCACAGACACACACACGCACAGACACACACACGCACAGACGCACACACGCACGCGCGCACAGACACACGCACGCACAGACACGCACGCGCACAGACACACGCACGCACAGACACACACACGCACGCACGCACAGACACACACACGCACGCGCGCACAGACACACACACGCACGCGCGCACAGACACACGCACGCACAGACACACACACGCATGCGCGCACAGACACACACACGCACGCGCGCACAGACACACGCGCGCACAGACACACACACGCACGCACGCACAGACACACACACGCACGCACGCACAGACACACGCACGCACGCGCGCACAGACACACGCACGCACGCACAGACACACACGCACGCTCGCACAGACACACGCACACACGCGTGCACAGACACGCACGCACGCACGCACAGACACACACACGCACGTGCGCACAGACACACACACGCACGCACAGACGCACGCGCGCACAGACACACACACGCATGCGCGCACAGACACACGCGCGCACAGACACACACACGCACGCACGCACAGACACACACACGCACGCGCGCACAGACACACGCACGCACGCACAGACACACACGCACGCTCGCACAGACACACGCACACACGCGTGCACAGACACGCACGCACGCACAGACACACACACGCACATGCGCACAGACACACACACGCACGCACAGACGCACGCGCGCACAGACACACACGCACGCTCGCACAGACACACGCACACACGCGTGCACAGACACACGCACGCGCGCACAGACACACGCACGCACAGACACACGCACGCACGCACAGACACACACACGCACAGACACACACACGCACGCACAGACACACACACGCACAGACACACACACACACGCACAGACACACACACGCACGCACAGACACGCGCACGCACGCAAGACACACACATGCACGCACAGACACACGCACGCACGCACAGACACACACATGCACGCACAGACACACACACACACAGTGAGAAGGCTGACTAAACATCTTTTCTGAATGACAGTTTTCATCCATTACCTGAATCCTCTCTGTCGTTGTGTCGAGCATGTTGTTTCAGAGGCACCATGATAACTTGGCCTTTCATGGCAGCCTCACTGTGTTTGACCTTTGACCTATGTTTTCTTTGTATTGATGAGCCGAATTGAATATTTTGTAAATCGTAGAACCAATTTGTGGATCTGAAAATATGCCTCAGGCCTCTGAGGCAAGTGAGAGTCTCATTTGGAGATAAACCTTAGCTGAATTTCAGGAGCAGGGCCACACCTCCACGGGGCCACTTCCGGCCACACCCTACAAATACCCACGGCCACCATAGCTCAGCCTGCTACGCCTTTCGCACCAAACCGTAAGGCTGCTACACCTTCAGAAAAGAGTCAGGCTGCTACGTCGTTCGCACCAAAACGCAAGAAAGCCCGCAGCACCGCAAAAACAACGAACAGGGAAGGAAAATAAACCCCTTACCTCGCCAGCATGGACCTGCTACTAACCAGGCCTCCCGATGACGACGAACCGTTTGCCTCCCCAGCCGCCACCCGCACAGCCCGGGGCCGCACTCCACCGAGGCAGGGCTTCCAGACGCCACCGATCGCCTCCGGGAGCGGCCCGGCGGCCCAACGCAGCCGAACCCGCCGACTCCCTCCCTCCAGGCAATCCGCCAGTACGGGGACCCAGACCGACCGTCATCGTCCAGCGAACCAAGTCCCACACCGGCACGCCTCCGTGGCAGACGGCGATCCGCTGCCCCCGAACGCGGGCAACGGACGCGGAAGTCCCCCCCTTCCTCCTCCGCTCGCTCCGGACGCAGCGCTCGGGGACAAACCTCCGACAGCCCGGCTTCCGGCGACTCCAGCATCCCAGCACGCCGCGCTCGAAGCCACCGGCACGGCGCTCGCGCCCCGACCGCATCTCCCAGCGGAACCGACCCGCCCAGGATCGCCGCCTGGACCGTAGCGCGCCTGTTAACGGAGCGCAGGAGAGGGGGATCCCCCACAAGCGCCGCGACAAAAAAGCGACACTGCTCCAACTGACGGACTTTCCATCAACACACGGGCGCGCCGTAAGTGACGCAATCACGCACCACCAAGCCCCGCCCCGCCGGCCTCGACGTTCCAGGTTGCCAGGTTCACAGCGTCCCCCTCCACCACCACAAGGAAAGAGAGAAGAAAGGGAAAAGAGAGTCTACGCAACAAAGCACACCGTGCCAACTCCTCCAAACCTTCCCAAAGTCACGTCAGGCACCAGGTAAGTCCTGGCACCGGGTTGCCAGGTTCCCTCTCCTCCATCCCCCTCTTTAAGTCCGGGCACCGGGTTGCCAGGTTCCCTTTCCTCTGTCCCCTAATGCCGCTTTCCTACTACGCATACTCTGCCCACCAGGCGATTCCTGGCACCGGGCTGCCAGGTCTTCTGGCCCCGTCCCCCTCTTTAAGTCCTGGCACCGGGTTGCCAGGTTCCCTTTCCTCTGTCCCCTAATGCCGCTTTCCTACTTCGCATACTCTTCCCACCGGGCAGATTCCTGGCACCGGGTTGCCAGGTCTTCTTGCCCCTGTCCTCCTCTTTTAGTCCTGGCACCGGGCTGCCAGGCTCCCTCTCCCCCCTCCCCCTCCCCTATCCCGCTTTTCCTACTACGCATACTCTTCCCACTAGGCAGATTCCAGGCACCGGGTTGCCAGGTCTTCTTGCCTCTGTCCCCCCCTATGTCCTGACACTGGGTTGCCAGGTTCCCTCTCCTCTGTCCCCCTCCCCTATTCCGCTTTTCCTACTAGGCAGATTCCTGGCACCGGGCTGCCAGGTCTTCTTGCCTCTGTCCCCCCCTAAGTCCTGGCACCGGGTTGCCAGGTTCCCTCTCCTCTGTCCCCCTCCCCCATTCCGCTTTTCCACCATGCAGATACCAAGCAACAACGAAACGTTCTTAATTAAATTCACAGCGTTTGCTGTTTCAAGTTGTGAAAGCAGACACATAGCGCTAATTCACAATGACGCAGCCACTCAACGCAACGCAACGCCGGAATGGAACGGAGCGCAGCAACGCCGGAACGGAGTGCAGCAATGGCAGAACGCAGCAGACACGCATCGCAGCCACTGACCGCAGCCACGCAACAATGCAGCAAACGAACGCAGCAGGCAACGGGACGCAGCAACAGGAACAGAATGCAGCAACGAATCGCAGCAACGCAACAACGCAGCAACGGGCCGCAGCAACGCAGCCACGGAGTGCAATGACGCAGCCACGGAATGACTCAGCCATGCCACGTAACGCAGCAATGCCGGAATGGAACGGAACGCAGCAACGCCGGAACAGAATGCAGCAACGGCAGAACGCAGCAGCCACGCATTGCAACGACGGAACACAGCAACGCACCCCAGCAACGTACCCCAGCAACGTAACGCAGCAACGTAACGCAGCAACGCAACGACGCAGCAAGCAACAACGGGATGCAGCAACACAGTGCAACGGACCGCAGCAACGTAACAACGCAGCAAGTAACGACTCAGCAATGCAGCAAGCAACAACGGATCACATCAAGCAACAACGGAATGACGCATGACGCAGCCACGCAACGCAGCAGGCAACGAGACGCAGCAAGCACGGAACGCAAAGCAACAACGGAACGCAGGATGCCAGTGCCCCCGCCGCCTACTTCAGAAAACACAGCAAGTGACCATAACCGGGACATCTGGCACCGGGATGCCAGTGCCCCCACCCCGCCCACTTCCAGCGACGAACTCACACAATTGGCCAACAAACGATGCCGCTCCCTCTGCCGTCTTTTGGGGGGTTTTCACGACGGACGACATTGCCGGAGACCAGCCTCGAAGAAAGAGAAGAGAAGAGCGGTCCCCGTACTATATTTCAAATTCAACCACACCTGAGCCCCTACGAACCCCTCATGCGCTAACTACAAACCAGGAAAACACAGCAAACCGCCCCCCACGAACCACTGTTCACCACAGAGACTGGCCGCATCGCCGACCAATCCTGGTTCCTCTTGCACTTCAGGGGAATCCTAACCATCTCCGGGATCAATCCCGGCTCCTTCCCTGGCCACTCCTCCCGCGTAGGAGCTGCCACCACCGCAGCGAGCAGAGGAGTCCCAGACCACCATCAAAGCCTGGGCCGCTGGCCCTCCCACGCCTACCAACTCTACACTCGCCACAGCGCCACCGACATGCGCAACGGGCAGGCGGCACTGCTCCCGTAGGCAGGCTTTTGGGGGTCTGCAAGGCCCGGGAGCCGCGCGGACCCTCAAACTAGCCTTTCCCCAAACCGCTTCGCTCAGGCTACCCTCCACCAACCATCCCTAAAACTCTCCAGCCGGCCAAATCGCCGAGGTGGGGCCCTAAGCTAGTGAATTGGAGATAAACCTTAGTTGAATTTCAGGAGCAGGGCCACACCTCCACGGGGCCACTTCCGGCCACACCCTACAAATACCCACGGCCACCATAGCTCAGCCTGCTACGCCTTTCGCACCCCACCCTCCCGCCCCTCTTTAAAACCACTCCCGGAAGGCCACCTGCCTCCACAGCCACTACTGTCCCACATGGACCGGGGGGGGGGGGGTCTGCAAGGCCCGGGAGCCGCGCGGACCCTCAAACTAGCCTTTCCCCAAACCGCTTCGCTCAGGCTACCCTCCACCAACCATCCCTAAAACTCTCCAGCTGGCCAAATCGCCGAGGTGGGGCCCTAAGCTAGTGAATGGACAATTTGTGAAGTTCATTACAATTCAGTTAGAACTCTGTTTCTCCTCGTGACTGTTGAACATTGTGCTTGAGTTGATAACCCACCCTTAGATATTCATGCTCCCCAGATAACGAAACCATGCTGCGACCAAAATGTGAACTTTGCACTTGAGGCTTCCTATAATGTAGCAGACAGGTTGTCCTGAAATGTCCTCAGCATGTTCCTTTTTCCAAGAGGATGAGCTGTTGTGATCTTTATGAGCTTAAAGCTGATCTTAATTTCCTTTATTCCAACCATGAGAACAAAGTTTCACCTCTTAGCATAGCTGACTCACCAGTGGGTGGAACCTCTTCCAGCACCTTCACATTGAAAGGTTTGGGGATGTTGGAGCACGGCTTTGGGCGTTTATCTTGCTCGTCTCTGTTACACCGTTATGAAGACGAGAGGCATAATTAGATGCTGAGCCTATGATTCACAGACTGTGGCACCGGATTGCAGGTGCTGACACTCACTCACACATGGTTGCACCTTCCTTGCCACCTCCACCCCTCATAATTAGATTGGCTGCTCCCGAGAGAAATACATTTGCCAGGTACCTTTTTTTCTTTTCATCTGTCGTTCCAAGGGGTGGCTCCAGCGGCTCCGGTTTTTTCATGCTGCAGCCTTACTTCAGGTGCAAGGATGTTTGAGGGTTTACTTCTTCTGTGGGCTCGAATTACTTTTTCAAATTAAGGTTGGACAGTCTGAAAGATGAACAGGGACGTTACTTGTATGTTAATGATAATTAGCTTACACCTGAAGATCCCCAAACCATTACAGAGCATGTTTAAATCTGGTGTTAATATTCAGTTCCTCCAAGATTTCAACTGAATGAGTGCTTTCCATGTGTGGTGTGGCAACTTCCAGCCTGTAATTGATGATTAATGATCTCTCAGTAATTACTGTGGATAAGTGCCTGCACCTGTGTGTATTAGGGCATCTGTGCATAATACACACAGTATTAAGGCCCTCTTCATATCTTAGGACAAGCCATTCCATCTGTTTTCATGCAGGGATGGAATTTGCTAAGAATGCACATATTTCTTTTCAGCACTTGTAGTTTAAATTCACACTGGGACTCGGTCAGGGATCTGTTTGTTGATTTGAGTTCTAACATGAACCTGGAAGTAGGGCCTGTGTGGTATAACAACACAATTGTTTTTAAGGCAACAGAGCACTTGGTAAAGGCTGTGGAAAGTCATCCTTAAAGAGTCAACAGTGACACAAGACAGGACGGTCCAGTCGTGCACTTTGCACACAGATGGATCATCCACACAATCATTCTTCCATCATAGCTATGTGTGGACTGGAAAACACTTCAAGTAAAGTAACTGAAAGTACTTTCCTTTCCTCTAGAACTTATCAGCTAAAACCATAGGATAAATACGAGGAAGCATTCGTAACTAGTCATTTCATTTAGCTGTGAACAAAACCAGCCACAGCCAACAGTAGCTGCACTACCTCTAAGCAGTTACGATCAGCAAGCGAACAGCACCACCTATAAACACAAATGGATTTGATCATCTCAGGGGCAACTTCACAAAAACATGACATGATTTAGCGTTCTCTAAACTTGTGCAAAACACCACACAAAGTGAAACGCACACCTCTGTGCTCTCAGTGCTCCTGTGCTATTTGCACCCATTTAAACTTGGTGTTATGCAGACATTTGGCCGAAAATTTGCACTTTTCTGTGCAAATGAGCCTCATCGCAGAAACAGTCTGATTCACAAAGATCAGCCACACACAGCTACAGTGAAGTGATGAGCGTCTCCAGAGAGCCGGTGGTAACTGAAGCTGTTTTTAAGTGGTGTCCGCTCGGACTCATTTATTTTGGAATGAAGTCAGGGTGCAGTGACAGGTGTGTGATGAGAAATAGATCCGCTCCATGTCCTTCTTGAAAAAAGCATGAGAAAAGCCAGATGAATGATCTATGAAGTTAGCTGCTCTGCCTTGTGCGTACAGGCGTTCGTGTCTCTCTCAATGGGGAGACATTTCTGCTCTCTTGGATCGGTGCAGGAATTTATTCACTCAAGAATAACGTAAAAGAAGTGCATGTACTTCCTATCTTCCTTATCAATGATGTATAATTAAACAGTCCTCTGCAGTATAGAGGAGTATATGATGAGCCAGAGTCCTAACTGAACCTGCTCTAAATGGCCCGAGCCCGGCCCCAATCGACTCAGGTTGGTTATTGTCGGGTCAATTAAAGAGAAATATTCTCCTAGAATTGAACATGAAGCTGTGGAGCTTTGAACAGTACTCGGCCACACAACATGTGTCTGTAATGATGGAGCCAGCAGTGAAGTGCAAAGTCAAAGAGGTCAACCAGTCGGGTGTGAAGTTAGAGTCTGAGCCGTCTGCACAGCTCCTGGCTGGATTCATGCGTACAACTTAATTTGTGTTTGTGTATCTCAGAGGTTAGCACTGGCGACATGGTGCATTCACACTCTGGTGGAAAAGCGTGTCTCTGCTCACCTCCAGAATGTGCTTTGGTTCTGCTCTTTCAGGCGTCTCGCATTAATGCATTTCTATTTCCCACTGCCTGACTGATCTGAATGTGATTACCCAGGATGCCTGTTATTGTCAGGTGTAACGAGGGTTAAAACACATTTGTGAACAGACGAACACGCTCAAAGATATAAACCCACAGCAACCAGTCAGCCACCTTTGCCAGCATGGGCTTTGCTTTTAAAGCCTTGCCACCAGCAGATGGTTTTCCAGCCGGGGAGCAGCGGCTTTGTCACTAGCTGGTAGCGGGTGACGGGGTCCATATCCAGAGCTGGATCAACTCTCTGAGGTGGGGGAACGGAGATGGGGCTGCGGGAGTGGGTTGGGGACCCGTAGGGGGCGTTAATCGAATTTCTCGCTGTCCAGCACTCATGCGCATTCCCGCTGTGAGAGCTTATGCCCCGCAAACACTCATTGCCTGCCAAAGACTCCGTTTATCAGCTCACGAGGCAATTTCAAATGCACCTTTAAAACACCCAGCAGTGGCGGCAGCGATGGCGGAAGCATAGTGTGCTGCTTCTCATCCATTCATGTGTCTTGATCTGGTTAGGAGGTCAGATCTCAGATCTCTATTTTCTTCGCCTCCTTCCTCCATAGTCATATATATCAGGGTGAGGTGGGGGAAGGGAGTGAGCAAAGGAAAGGGAGGTGAGAAACAAAGATGGGGGAAACAAGGATACGAAAAACCAGGTGGCGATGGTGACACAGCTTCAGTACTGATGAGGCATCACACACCTGCTGATCCTCCGAATCCAATAGCAATTCATAAGAGGGAGAAAGAAATGGACTTCTCAGGTTTGACTGAGTTTGCCAATATCTCGGGCTGATCGTGATCGTCTTTCATTAAGAATTGGCTATGACACCCACCCATGACAGGATGGATTCATGTTTCTCTGTGTCTGTCCCGACAAGCCCTACCACTCCAGAGAACTCGCTGTGAAACCTGAAACCTGGTTTTTGATGGACAATTCTGGTTTATTACAACATAGGTCTAATGTGTTAGCTTTGTCCATTGTTTCCTTTGATTACAATACCATTGTACTCACCAAAGTCAATTCTGGGAGTATCACTAGAATGACATCCGGCGTGACGGACACTTAGATACAATATCCACACCACTTTATATTGAGGTCAAAATAAAGGCCTTCGTTTTCTCTTCCAAATTTGGCAAATCTTTGAAGACAAGACAATAATTATATTCATCGTAAGCAAATATAAAGAGAGCAAGAAGAAAATATCAGTGAGATGGAATGCAGAAATACACACAATGGCCAATATACCAGGTTAAGGATCACTATAAACTGCTTCATGTTTAATTTAATGGGAAGGATCATAAAATATAAACTGGTTGTCTCTGAAGGCTAACAATAAGCCATTCAGTGTCCGGACCAGTAAACCCCCCAATCTTTTCTGTCCCCTCGACCAGACGCTGTCGAGAGACACGTTGGAGTCCGGGATGTCTCATTATGCACTCTCTGACTCCTGGCCAGGGCTGCTGGCTCGTCCATCTTGTTAGCCAATCATGTTCACCATGATAGAAGGAGATACGGCTTGCATCTCCTTCTTCTGCCCATCGTTACGCTCCTGCCCTACATCCCCTGCACCTCCTCCTCGTCTCCTTGATGATTTCAGGCCTCTTCCATGCCAAGACGCTTGGACGAAGCAACAACAGCAGGCATCTGTTGTAAACATCGGCTTACAGATGCTGACTGCTGCTCATACGGCTCTTGAACCAGGAGTAGCTCAACTTGTCCGATCATCTGGTGGCTGGTGCTTCATGACCCGTCAAACTGATTTTTGTGCTGGAATGAAGGCCAAAATTACTATAACAACACAGAAAAAGATAGTTTTCCCTTGCTTTCAGACTTCCAGACATTTAGATTGAAAAAAGCACAGCATAGAAAAACTAGAGGGGAGGGGCTGTATGAGCTGTGGTGTGATGTTTCAGGTACCAGTGAGAGAATGAAAGGCCAGCACCATTAAACCACAATATCAATCATTCTGTCCCAATGGCTGAGAGGTACACTGTTGAATTATCAAATTCAAGTTATATAGTAATCTATGTACTTGAAATAATTATTACTTGAAAAATATTATTTCATTGAAATACACCGTCATGCCTGCTTCTCCACAAACTGCTTTCTATCTCCAACACCCTAAAAAGGAATAAAGATTATCGTTGTATCATTGTATTATTGACGAATTGAGATGAATTGAATTGGATTGAATTAATCTACTCTGAGTCTGGCGTTGCTCAGTGTGTTACCAGATGATGCTATCGGTGTGAACGTAGCCTTTGCGCTAAGTTAGAGGCGGAGCACAACCTAAATGTCCTGGACTCAGAGAGGAAACTGAGCTTGAGCTTGTGTTTTTGGGGTGATGACACAAGAAGATGAAAGTGCCTTCAGCCTGTAAATACTCACTAGTTGAACCGAGCTGTTTTGCACTCTCTAAGACAAGAAACAAAAGAAAGCAATGATTCACTAATGCCGGGCTGTTAATGAAGGGGTTGGTGCGCCTCCGGGCCCAAAGGAATATTGGTAGTGGAGGCACATTGAATCAGCACTGACCCGCAAGGTCAACTCTTTGGCAGGGGAGAGGAGAGCAGCATGCCCAGAGGGTATCGATTAACAATCACTCATCTCCTTGGCCTTCCTTATCTTCCACTCCGACACCAGTTCAAGTATGCATTTGATTTCTCCTTCCCTCTCTGCTTTTCCATCACTTTGTCTTTATTCCTCTCCTCTTCAGCTCTGGGCGCAGTTCTGTTCTTCATCACATTGTATGACATTATGGTGCCCATCTTTCTCTTTGTCCATCCTGACAATTCCTTTTGTTCAGCTGGGAAAAAGTAAGCTGCTTCATGTCATATTCACTGCTACCCTTCAATTGAATGAGCGATGATTGCCGGGCGGAAGGTCCAACAGGTGTTAATCCGCTCACCATCCCAGATGACGCAAGGACAAAGTCATGTGTGTAGGGTTTGATCTACAGGCCTTTGTTCACTGCTTCTATGCCCATAACACATGCACACTTTCAAACGCAAGAGTAAACCTCTCTTTTAATGCTCAGTTGCCAGATCTTCTCTGTGACCTCTCTTATTGTTTGATTTCATCTTGTTCCCCAGCAGCTCACTGGTCAGGCTTAGTTTCAGTCACATGTTTTTAGGGTCTATGGCCGTTGTTATACCATTCATGTAATTATATGTCACATGTTGGCCTAGAGCTACGACACACCTGCCTGTTTACAGAAACGTAATAGTTACCAAGATCGGACATATAGAGCTGAAGCGAGTCGTTTCAATTGATTAGGTGATTGACAGGAAATGTAGCGAAACCAAACAACTTTAGCACAATCTAAGTGGCCGCTTAGATAGAAATCATCCATTCACCTTGCTCTGGATCCAGTTGTTCAGTGTATGCTGAGATGTGTTACACATAGTGGTTGGTTGGAGAGAGAGTGTCCATCAGGCAACATCAGTGTATTGTACCTAAGATGGCAGCGCTACATCAAGCAGACCTGCAGATCTGCAGATCTGCTGCAGATGACTCTAGACACCCTAGTGGCCCCGTGGAGAACACCGTTCACCCTCAGCACAGGTCTCAGAGATCCTGCATTATAATCAACAGCTTCATCAATATTCTTATAATAACAATGTATCAAATGAGTGTCAATGGGGTCGCTTATAGGGCTGAACCTGCAGAGAAGGATCAGCTGAATCTGTAGCTGCTCTCAGCTTTACAGTGAGTTTCAACTCGTTGGTCGTCTGTCTGGCCACACAGAGCAACAGCTCTATCGTTCACTACAGCAGACAGACAGGTAGAGACTAGCTGTGAACATTCAGTCACATTGTTCCCTCAGGAGTTGATGTAGACCACAAACAAACCAACTTATGTTTGCCAGGTGGCCAGAAACATGACTAATATGATGTATGATGTGTTGTAAATGTATGACATCATCATGTTTATCTATAACTGGTGGATGTCTGAGTAATGTGTCTTATTACTGCGGCCCCTAATCTATCAAATACATTTGTCTCAATGTATTAACTGGGACCAAAGCATTCTGCCTTTGAAATGAATTCAAGTATTTATCAAGAAAAAAGTATTTCGAGAAACATTTATTGGCTCCATCTTTTTCAGATGATTCACATCCTGAATTTCTGATTTTCTGATTTTCACATCATCGCTGCTAAACGGGACGTCTTTCATGAAGTGAATACTTTCAGATGTATTCACTTTTCCAGTCATTAGTCACGTTCAATGACAGTCTTATTATAACGCCGTAGTGCTTTGTCCTTTATCTTGTCTGTGGTATCATTTGCCATCACCACTACACATTCAGCTTTTCTTAGTGGGGGGGTGATGACCGAAATGTAATATGTATTTGCTCTACAATCAGCCAAAACAGTCATGCAGAAGCAGAGATGTTACATAAACAAGCATTAGCTGCTCCGAGCTGATTGTGCTTTCAAAGGCATGCTGATTAGATTTGAAAACCCGACAGTGAGACTTTTAACTCCCAATTAAGCCACATTTGTCGTGAGTGCAGGGCTTAACTGAGTTGTTTGACTTAACAGTGTCTACTGAATGACTGCACAATAATGCTTGCCTAATTAAAGCAGCCACTTAACCACAGGAGCTCTGAAAAAAGCACGGCCGCTACTCCAAATAAGGCACAGTCAATGGTGTGAAAAGCCAGAGCCAGAGCTTTGTGTAAGATCCGCCATATTGTCACTTTCTTGAATGCAGCCCAGTGTGCATTAGCTCATGCAGCTCATATGTGCCTCATTGCTCCATTGAGAGTACAGCAGACACCAGACAATGGACACTTGGTGCCAGCGCTGTTTCTGACTGTTCCTGTGCCCGGGGCAGACACCCACTCCTCCCATTCCCAGCCCCAACCCCAAAACCTAATGCACACTTGGCATTACGCTTAGTTTAAATGGCAACTACTCAGGGCCATAGCTAGCATTTCGGACACTGAGGTCATGTGTGCTGGATTTCTTCTGGAGTTCTGGGGGGATTGCAGGCTACATTCATTTACCAGCTTCAGTCCCAGTCTGCTCTCAGGCTGACAGAAAGTGAAATAAGTAAATAAAATAGATGAAAGAAGACAGTATGGCTGGCAGTGTAAACAACACTCCATGTCGTCCTTCATGCTAGGAAACATAACCTGCTGAAAAATAACACTGACTAAATATTAAACTGTCCAATATCCAAATCAAATTGAGAGCCTCTTCAATAGCATTGAGGGGACAACATGAGTCATGATGAGATCAGATGTTGGTGCTTTAAAGGTGGAGGTGACTGTGGCCTCGTCCCATCTCGTCATCTCAGGAACGCCTTCAAGGGAATTTTTTCAAAAGCATGAACGTCCACCAGGACTACAGGACCAACTGAGTAGAATCTGCTCGTCGAACTTCACTGTGACACACTTTTGGTCATTACTTCATCATTAATATGGTAATTGTAACTTTTTCACACAAATGTCTAACAGGACAAAGCGATGGAGTGATGACATTTTGGAGAGACATGGATGTGAACTTCAACTTTACTGGTTGGTGGAGGCACACAACCACCAGGCCTTAACTGTAATGAATCATAATTTGACACACATGTACTGTGATCACAGGTGTGTCTGTCTGTGTTGGAATCAGGCTCTAGCGTACATTCAGTCAGGAAGACTAATCTCTTCCATGTTTAGGCCTCTAGTTCAGTTCTCATACATCTGCCATTCACTCCTCTCACACATGCTCACTCATTCTCTCTGTGGTGTTTGGGGCTGTCAATCACATCAGCTGTTCTGATCAGCTGGTCTCTTCTATCCAATAGCACGGTGACACACCTATATTGTTAGCCTATCATCTTGCTGCTGTCTTTTTTTAAATACTATTGTCTCTCTGACAATAGTACATTCATATTGCTGGTACACGGGCCCCTCCACCTCCCTATCACCGCCGGTCTTCATTAGATTCATCAGATCCTCATTTCATCATTGTATCAGCCACCACCAGTGCCTGGACTCCACTTTGTCAACAGTCAGCGGATTCTGGTTGTAGTCAACAGTGTCCATTGTAACAGAAGTGACTTGTTCCTGTAGGGAAAGAAAGGGAAACAAATCCTGTATGATGCTCTTGTCTACTTCATAAGAAAACATCATTAGTGTAGTAGAACCATCACTTATTCAAATGAGACAATGTTGTATATTCTATAACACCAAATAGCACTTATTTTGGCGTCTATGGGGCTGCATGTGGCCCAATGCAGCGCCATGGGCCACGTGAGAGTGAGGTTGCAGCGCATCAAATGCATTGACATTTTGCACAGGCTGTTGCCGGACAACAAAGAAGCCTGCAGGACGAGCATGTGTCTGTGAATATTGAAATGTCACATGAGAAGACAGTGAGTTATAAAGAGAAAGGGGCCATTTCAGAGAGAGCATGACGCAGCAGCAGATGCCGTTTGGCTCCGCTCGGATTCTGCAAGGCGACATCTGTTAAGGATTGTTTCATACGCAGTGACCTTCAAGCCTACTTAGAGAAGAGAAGGAAAGAGATAGAGAAGAGTATGTCTCATTTCTCTTTCCTCGTCTCTCATCCTTGGTAAATGCATGAGATGGGCTCAGAGATTTCTTCCCTTCCCTTTTTATTCCGTGGGAAGGTGATGCCAACAAATCACCCCTGCCATCCTACAGCAATCAGCTGGAACATTACTAAAGATCACCCACAGTTCCCTGCTCTGAATACTTATGGGGAGGACCGCTGCCTTCTGGCTGAAGTTCAGCAGGCCCACGCTCTACTCCATCAGGCTGTCGTTTAAGTCGCTGCTGAAGCTCGGAGCCTTTTCCGCGGCACTCAGTGGAGCATCGTGTACAGAGAGCATCGCGTACAGAGAGCATCGCGTACAGAGCGCATCGCGTACAGAGAGCATCGCGTACAGAGCGCATCGCGTACAGAGCGCATCGCGTACAGAGAGCATCGCGTACAGAGCGCATCGCGTACAGAGCGCATCGCGTACAGAGAGCATCGCGTACAGAGCGCATCGCGTACAGAGAGCATCGCGTACAGAGCGCATCGCGTACAGATCATCGCGTACAGAGCATCGCGTACAGAGAGCATCGCGTACAGATCATCGCGTACAGAGCATCGCGTACAGAGCGCATCGCGTACAGAGAGCATCGCGTACAGATCATCGCGTACAGATCATCGCGTACAGATCATCGCGTACAGAGCATCGCGTACAGATCATCGCGTACAGATCATCGCGTACAGATCATCGCGTACAGAGCATCGCGTACAGAGAGCATCGCGTACAGATCATCGCGTACAAATCATCGCGTACAGATCATCGCGTACAGATCATCGCGTACAGATCATCGCGTACAGAGCATCGCGTACAGAGAGCATCGTGTACAGATCATCGCGTACAGAGAGCATCGCGTACAGAGAGCATCGCGTACAGAGAGCATCGCGTACAGAGAGCATCGCGTACAGAGAGCATCGTGTACAGAGAGCAGGGACGGTGAGAAACATTTCATTTCGAAATACTTGATGAATTAGTTTGTTGAGCAGAGATGCTTGAAAATGATGTTCACAAACAACATGCAGACTGTTTCAGAATGCCAATTTAAAAAAGTACTCCCCAGTTTGTTTTTGGCGCCTAAATAATGATCTGGAATACAAAGTAACCTTCCAATGTAAGCCAACAGTCAGGATTGAGAATGGTGTGATGCTGAGAACCATAAGAGATCAGATCAAGTGGAGAGATCTGTATGGCATGGTGTCTATGGAATCATATTCACCATTAGAGAGACATTGCTGTGTTAATGACTTTATTGTTGCTCCATGTATTAGCATTCTTGAGTCTCGTGTAGTTTCAGCGTACTGATCTAACATCATAGCACCAGTTTGTGGTCTCATTCCACTCGCTCTGTCAGGGCGGTGATGATGATGATGATGTCATCTAAGCAACTGACTAAGTAGAGCTTTACTGTCTTTGTGCTGGCCATAGACACCACATGGCAAACCTTATACTTTTATAACTATACTGCAGCTTCCACAGAGTACACTGATGAAACCACCACGTACTGCAAATGTTAGCTGTGAACAGTTTGTTAATGCCACACAGCAGTGTGTCTCCTCTAACATTCTTCCATTCATGTGCCTCATAGTTTCTAGACCTGCCTTGACAAAATGCCACCACAATAAGGTCATGACAACACAGAGTGTAATAACACAAGCTTTTCTCATCCACCTATTACACCTTCACCTACAGAAAGTAATGCAACGTCATTCGTTCCTGGAGAATAGACGAGAGCAGTCGCAGCCGCAGGGCTCAGGACGGACCGCTTGCAGCAGGAAGTCACAGGCATATCTAGATGCTGTTGGGTCCATCTGTAGGCTACCTGTGGTTTTTAGACCACATTGGGAGTTATTCATAACTATATACACTGTATATGTGGACATGTGTATAGATCTGGCATTGTATTTGATGCTGTTTCGTGTTCTTATATGCCCTTAAAGCACTTTGTAATTGCTGCACATTTTAATGAGTGAAATTATTTAGATGATGATTATTGTTGTGATTATTATTGTTATCAACACAATGTATGATTAACCGGGACAGGACAATGGAGGAGTGCAGTAACAGCTCCTGTCCCGTGTCCCAGCAGAGGTGCCAGCTCTGTGGCGTTGTGTTTAGCCCCCTGGCAGCGTGACCTTGTCTCACTGAACAGTGGCTATTAATTAGCCAAGCATATGCGTGTGTGTGTGCTGCTGGGTAATAGGTGGTGGGAGGAGGGTGTGAGTGGCATCAGTTTGCACAGCCAGCCAGCCTGCCTGTCTTTATGCGATCAATGAGCTGGAGGAAGGTGCACTGTGTCTGTAAGGGCCTTCTCCTCCACAGTAAAGAGCTCTCTGAGCTGTGGCCACGCTTCCTCTGGCCCCCCTATCCTCCCTATCTGCCTCCCAGTGTTTCTGCTTCATAGATGATGATGTGCCTTGTTGGGCTTCATAGCTCGTGTGTGTGTGTGCTACTGTCTTTCTCTGCCCTTGGCCGAGTCTCCAGAAAACATGAAGTCATGCTGGGCGGACTCCATGAGCGAGTGATTTCTCTGTGCTTTGCTCTGATCGACGTCCAGCCAGCCACAAAAGCCTGCCTTCCCTTTCCGCTGCACTCCCCCCGCCAACCCCTCCTCCTCCCCCTTCCTCCCTACACCACAGCCTCCTCTTTCTCTCCCTTCCAAACTACCCTCACACGAAACTCTTCCTGCTTTCTTCCCTTTGTCTTGCTTTCTCCTGGCCTCCATTTTCTCCGTTTCTCCTTTCTTCATCCAAATGCGTCTCTGGAGCTCAGCTAATCACAGGCATGGTAATCTGTCTCTCTGTGCCGTCACAATTCAAGAAACCCAATTTCGAAACCCAACTCATCAACATCATTTGATTTCAGTTAAGTTAGAAATTGATATCCATGATGTGTTTGGTGAACCGCTGACCTTTCCTCTCGTGACATACGTATCTAAGACCTCTTGGACTGTAGGAATTATCCAATTATCACAATCAGGTTTCAACAAAACTGAATTCGGCCACTATTAGACTACTAGAAAGTCATATACATTTCATCTTCCATTTCATACTTGTGTTCTCTTCACAGTATGTATGCAGCCAGCAGGTGTCAGGAGGAATGTGTTCATTCATCTGTGAGTTGCGCAGAGCATGAAGATGATTGTGACCTTTCCCACTGAAGACAAAAGACACACGTTAGTGTGACTGAGTTTACACACGAAACATATGATTTACAGCAGAGGTCTCTAACCTTTTCTGCACCACGGACCGGTTTCATGTAAGACAATATTTTCACGGACCGGCCTTCAAGGTGTGGCGGAAAAACATGACGAAATAAAATGTACGATCGACATGAAAACAAATATAAAATGCATAAAAACTACAACTCACAATAACGCTGAATCAGTGGGGTCCCATCTGGGGGTAACGGGAGACAATGACACCCGAAGTCTGTTCTTATGTCCAGTCTACTCCGTCATGTTGTTTTGAACATCCCGCTTTTTTCTTGGAAGTTGTAGCTCTTCTTCTGTCTCCTTAGTGGCCTTCCCTCTTTGCAAAGAAGCTCTCCAAAAGTCTTTCAGTCGTTTTCGCTAGTTTGTGGGCTTCATTTTTGAGGTGACGTATCACGTGACCGAGACGAGCGTCTTGACATGTGTCAAGAGGCACAGGCGGATGAAATTGCGAGAGAATCCGGTCATTTTTCAAAATAAAACTTCTTTCAGACTCTGATAATCAATAAAACGGAAATAATATAATAACTAGAAAAAGCATTTCCTGCTGAAAATGCGTTGGAATGCTGAAAACTGAAATTAATCGCAAAAACATTGCTGAAAATAGATATCCAATTCAAAAACAAATTGCAAAAAGCTTAATAATTCAAAAAGTTTAAAGATTACAAATATGAAAAGTCATATCACACCTCTCCTGAAAGAGCTGAACATTTTGATATTTGAACAGTTTCTGTGGCTTAAAAAAATTCATCAGTGGTAATATTTGTAGTAGTATAAGTTGGAGTAGAAGTATTATTAGTAGAAGTATTAGTAGCATTAGAATAACTACTAGTAGTAGTAGTAGTGATATTTGTAGTAGTAGTAGAAGTTGTAGTTGTAGAAGTATTATTAGTAGTAGAAGTATGAGTAATCAGAAGAAGTAGTAGAAGACGTAGTATCAGTAGTCATAGGAATAGCTGTAGTATTGGTCGTAGTATTTAATATCACAGTAGTAGTAGTAGTAGTAGTAGTAACAGTAATAGTAATGGCAGTAGAAGATGTAGCAGTAGTAGTAGTACTAGTAGCAGTCGTACTAATAGCTGTAGTAGTATTACTACTTTTAGTAGCATGAATAGCAGTAGTAGTAGTAGCAGTTGTCGTATAACTAGGAGTGGTAGTAATAGCAGTAGTGGTAGTAATAATATTGATGGTAGTGTAGGGGACGACGTCAGGGTCACCAATGTAGGTCTATGGAGAGCCACTGCGGGTCCCGGGGGAGTTTATCCCCAAAGTCACAGACCCTTGGTCTGCAACCCAGCAGCGGGAAACGCTCCTGGAAAAAGCCAGGCTGTTTAAACCAGTGCCCACGTCGCAGCACGGCCTTCCGCAGTCATATGTTCCGTCCAGCCTCAGGTCAGCGGAGTATGTGTTTGTTCGCCAGGACGGCCACCGTGGACCCTTTCAACCCCCCTACGTCGGGCCGTTTCGGGTGCTGGAGACCGGAGACAAAACCTGCAAGGTCGACATGGGCGGCAAGCTGGAGTACGTGTCGGTTGACCGCCTTAAACCAGCACATCTGGACCTGGACCAACCTGTACGGTTGGCTGAACCCCCACGGCGGGGGCGGCCTCGTGCCCTCCCACCTCAGCACGACAGGACCCGGAGGCGGCCTTCAACGGTGGTTCTGCCTCCGGCCCCAGAGACACGGAGTCGGGCTGGTCGGTTGATCCGGGCCCCCAAACATTAATGGTTGGGACTAATCTCGGGAGTTGGTGAATTCTGGGAGGAGGCATGTAGGGGACGACCGAATTCACGGGGTCCCTTTAAGGAAAGGGGCGTAACCCTGGTGACAGAGGGGGTTAAAGGGTGACAGGAAGTGAATGTGTAAAATGTTTGTATGGATGGAAATAAACGGCCACATGGTGCAGCCAAAGGGAATACTCGACTCCTTGTTTGTTTCCACACACCTACAGTAGCATTAATAGCAGTAGCAGTAGTAGTAATAGTAGCAACAGCAAAAGTTATAGTATAAGTAGTAGTAGCAGTAGTAGTAATACTATATGAGCAGCAGCAGTAGTAGTTGTCGCAGTATTAGTAAGAGCATTCATTTTTTTAACATAAAAGCCTAATTTTGAGCTTGTTTAAATACAGTTAATCCATGGGGCTTTTATTTTCAAAGGGTGGTGCTGGGTGGGGGGAGAGGGGGAGAGGAGACATAATCATAATGTCTGACACACATAAACAGAGGTGATTAAATGCCTGGTTCCATCACAAGCATTTCAATTAGAATTCACTCTTTGGGGCTTTTATTTTGAAATGGGGTGTGTGTGTGTGTGTGGGGGGGTCCTCTAAAAGTATCTAAGACCTGAATGACTGTATGAGAGAGAGACACAGACAGGGAGAGAGGAAATAATTAGTGAGAGAGAGAAGAAAGAATTAGTGAGTGAGAGAGAGAGAGAGAGAGAGAAACACGCTGATAACTCTGGCAAACTTTCTCATTTGGAGATTATACTATGTTTTATCTTTTACAGCTTAGATGACTATTGTCCTGCTCTGCCATGTCTTTCCTCATCTCTCCCTCTTGTGTCGCGGTGTGAAAATGTCGCTCGAATCAGGAAACTTATCAGAATACTCATATCTGATTGGCCGAGCTGCAACACGTAACAGCTGCAACAAATCATGTGTGTGCGGCTTTTATTTATTTATAAAATGGGGTGGGTGTGTGTGTGTGTGTGGGGGGGGGTCCTCTAAAAGTCTCCAAGACCTGAAATGACTGTGTATATATGAGAGAGAGAGAGAGAGAGAGAGAGAGAGGAGTGCATGTGTGTCTGTGTGTCTGTGTGTTTATCAACATCACTAATTGGCTCTAATCGCAAACACCTGTGTGCCTGAAGCCATTTCATGGAGATAAAACAGGGAAACACCTCTCAAACAAATCATCAAAACTCCCATAACCGTAGCTCCTATTGCTCCGACATTAATAAGTGCGAGGAAGGACGAGTTGAAGAACAGATCCTATAAAAAATTGTGTCTGTAGTGTAAAAAATGTGGCTTAATTGGCGATCTAGAAATGGGGTACCGTGTTCTGTGGAAGATGTTTTTGAAGCAAAATTTAACATTGGTCTCTATGGAGCAGAAAGTTGGTTTTCCTCTCAATTAACGGCTTCTGTGTCAAATGTGTAAATCTGTGGGATTCCACAGTAATTTTTGTACGACAAGGACAAGATTAGCTACTCCTACATCCAGAAATGATGCATGAAGAGTGAAGATTGTGGACACAGTGGAAAAATACAAATGTTTTTTTCACAAGAATCTCAAGCTGCTCTTCACTCTAGCGGTGACATCACGCACTCTAAACTGCGCAATACACACCCATTATAAAGTCAGAAAAGGGCTGAAAAATCATAAAAGTTAAATTGCTGCAGTTCAAAAAGTTTAAAAGATATCAGAAAGCTGAATTATGCGGCAATAGTTCAGGGTTTTCTCAACATTTGAAAGTTGAAATGGTGTCTGTAGCTGAAAGTATGAGGAAGTTGAAGGATTTGAAAGTTGAAGAAGTTTAAGAGGATTTGAAAATCTTCTCCATAGAAACCCATTCAAAAAAAGTTGCTAAAAGCTTAATAATTCAAACAGTTTCAAGGTTAGAAATATGAAGAGATATAGCATCCCTCTGCTGAAAGAGCTGAACATTTTGATAGTTGAACGGTTTCTGTAGCTTAAAATATGAAGGAGAAGAAGAGTTTCAAACAAAGGGGGACGGAAGAAATAGTGGAACTAGAAAATGCATATCCTGCTGAAAATGCGTTGGAATGCGTTGTGAACAAATTGCTGAAAATTAAGAAATGGGAGACTATCTGTCTGAAAAATGTTGAAGCCCGAAAGCATTCAAACTGCACTGCTGAAAAACCTTCTAGTTGAAATGTCTAACCATGGTGTCTGTAGCTGAAAGTATGAGATTACAAATATGAAAAGTCAAAGCACCCCTCTCTTGAAAGAGCTGAACATTTTGATATTTGAACAATTTCTGAAGCTTAAACAAATTTCAGAAGTAGTGATATTTGTAGTAATAGTAGTAGAAGTTGTAGTTGAAGTATTATTAGTAGTAGAAGTATTAGTAGCATTAGAATAAGTAGTAGTAGTAGCAGTAGTGATATTTGTAATAGTAGTAGTAGAAGTTGTAGTTGTAGTAGAAGTATCATTAGTAGTAGAAGTATTAGTATTTAGAAGAAGTAGTAGCCTAGTATCAGTAGTAGTAGTAATAGCTGTAGTAGTGGTCGTAGTATTTAATATAACAGTAGTAGTAGTAGTAGTAGTAGCAAAAGTAATGGCAGTATTTGAAGTAGCAGTAGTAGTCGTACTAGTAGCAGTCGTACTAATAGCTGTAGTAGTATTAGTACTGGTAGTAGCATGAATCGCAGTAGTAGCAGTTGTAGTATAAGTAATAGTAGTAGTAGTAATAATATTGATGGTAGCAGTAATAACACTAGTAATAGTAGCAACAGCAAAAGTTGTAGTAGAAGTAGTAGCAGCAGTTGTAGTAGTAATACTAGAAATATTAGCAGCAGTAGTAGTTGTCGCAGTATTAGTGAGAGCATTCATTATTTCAACAAAAAAGCCAAATTTTGAGCTTAATGTTTATACAGTTAATCCATGGGGCTTTTATTTTGAAAGGGTGGGGCTGGGTGGGGGGGAGGGGGAGAGGAGACATAATCATCATGTTTGACACACATAAACAGAGGTTATTAAATGACAGGCTTCATCACAAGCAGTTCAGTTAGAATTCACTCTCTGGGGCTTTTATTTTGAAATGGGGTGTGGGTGTGGGGGAGAAGAGGAGAGGAGACAGAATCATAATGTTCGATAAACACAAACCGGTTATTAAATGACAGGCTCATCACAAGCATTTCAGTTAGGATTCATTCTGTGGGGCTTTTATTTTAAAATGGCGTGTGTGTGTGTGTGTGGGGGGGGGGGGGGGTGGAGGAGGGGGGAAAGACCTCTAAAGATCCCTAAGACCTGAAAGACTATGAGAGAGACACAGAGTGAGAGAGAGAGAGACCTCTAAAGATCCCTCAGACCTGAATGACTGTATGAGAGACACAGAGAGAGAGGGAGAGGAGTGTATGTGCGCGTGTGTCTGTGAGTCTGTGTGTTTATCAACATCACTAATTGGCTCAATCGCGAACACCTGTGTGTCTGAAGCCATTTGAAAATATTCTCCATAGAGATCCCATTGAAAATAAAAAGCTTAATAATTAAAAAAGTTTAAAGGTTAGAAATATGAAAAGTCATAGCACCCCTCTGGTGAAAGAGCTGAACATTTTAATAGTTGAACGGTTTCTGTAGCTTAAAATATGAAGGAGAAGAAGAGGTGTGACGGAAGAAATAGAAGTTGAATAAAGATTCGAAGAACAATAGTTGGAATGCTTAACAGCATTCCAACAATAAAGATTCGAAGAACAATAGTTGGAATGCTTAACAGCATTCCAACAATTATTCTTTCTGTGCGGCCCGGTACCAAATGATCCGCGGCCCAGTGGTTGGGGACCACTGACTTACATTGAGTAGCATATAAAATCAGCTCCAACACCACCGACTGCAACAACACAATGATGCTGCACCAGTGACAATAATCCAATAAATAATACAGTTGTTTGCCTGCTGAGTACTTTTACTTCTGGTTGTTTTATTTACGTAACATTTTGAGCAGCTATGTTTTGGTTCTACGGTTGGAACATGAATTCATTCCTTTCCATTCAAACTGTGATGTTTTGAAGGCATCTGTCCTCTCAACACTGCTGTCAGGTCACACATCAGTTCATCAGTGTGTAGCCTGACGCAGAGCACGATGAAGGATCCGATCTACATCTACCAAATATACAGAATCGAGCTTTGCTCTGATTTTGAATACACTTTAGATTTAACCTTTTAAAGATCGTTGTGTTTTGATATCATAGATGGGTCATTCCTACTATTCTGTGCCATTTCAGCCAGGTTTACTTAAACCAAAACATTTTAAATTTTCCATGATTTTTGTATTTCATTTGAAAGATGGCTTGTCAAACAATAAGAAAAATGTATTGGTCAAGCTCAGGATATGATGGTCTAATCATTTTGAAGAATTCTTTACATGTGAGTAAGACCAAATGTCCACCCTGTTACAGGACATTGACATATCTATTAATATGTGTTTTGAATACACAGATATTGTAATTATTACATTTTCTAAGAGTAAAAATGTCCCTTACTTTAGCCTTAAAATATATTTTGAACAGTATTTACAAACAAGCTTTAATTTGGAAAAAAACGTTGTTCTCTATTTTAAGGCACAATATAATTTCAACACTGTTACTGTGTGTCCAGCCTGTTACTGTGTGTCCACCTGTTACTGTGTCCACCCTGTTACTGTGTGTCCAGCCTGTTACTGTGTGTCCACCTGTTACTGTGTCCAGCCTGTTACTGTGTGTCCAGCCTGTTACTGTGTGTCCACCTGTTACTGTATGTCCACCTGTTACTGTGTGTCCAGCCTGTTACTGTGTCCAGCCTGTTACTGTGTGTCCAGCCTGTTACTGTGTGTCCAGCCTGTTACTGTGTGTCCAGCCTGTTACTGTGTGTCCACCTGTTACTGTGTGTCCAGCCTGTTACTGTGTCCAGCCTGTTACTGTGTGTCCAGCCTGTTACTGTGTGTCCACCTGTTACTGTGTGTCCACCCTGTTACTGTGTGTCCAGCCTGTTACTGTGTCCAGCCTGTTACTGTGTGTCCACCTGTTACTGTGTGTCCACCCTGTTACTGTGTGTCCAGCCTGTTACTGTGTCCACCCTGTTACTGTGTGTCCACCTGTTACTGTGTGTCCAGCCTGTTACTGTGTCCAGCCTGTTACTGTGTGTACAGCCTGTTACTGTGTGTCCACCTGTTACTGTGTGTCCAGCCTGTTACTGTGTCCACCCTGTTACTGTGTGTCCACCTGTTACTGTGTGTCCAGCCTGTTACTGTGTCCAGCCTGTTACTGTGTGTCCAGCCTGTTACTGTGTCCAGCCTGTTACTGTGTGTCCAGCCTGTTACTGTGTGTCCACCTGTTACTGTGTGTCCAGCCTGTTACTGTGTCCACCCTGTTACTGTGTGTCCAGCCTGTTACTGTGTGTCCACCTGTTACTGTGTCCACCCTGTTACTGTGTGTCCACCTGTTACTGTGTGTCCAGCCTGTTACTGTGTCCAGCCTGTTACTGTGTGTCCAGCCTGTTACTGTGTCCAGCCTGTTACTGTGTGTCCAGCCTGTTACTGTGTCCAGCCTGTTACTGTGTGTCCACCTGTTACTGTGTCCAGCCTGTTACTGTGTGTCCAGCCTGTTACTGTGTCCAGCCTGTTACTGTGTGTCCACCTGTTACTGTGTGTCCACCCTGTTACTGTGTGTCCACCCTGTTATTGTGTCCAGCCTGTTACTGTGTCCACCCTGTTACTGTGTGTCCACCCTGTTACTGTGTGTCCACCTGTTACTGTGTGTCCACCCTGTTACTGTGTGTCCAGCCTGTTACTGTGTGTCCACCTGTTACTGTGTGTCCAGCCTGTTACTGTGTCCACCCTGTTACTGTGTGTCCAGCCTGTTACTGTGTGTCCACCTGTTACTGTGTGTCCAGCCTGTTACTGTGTGTCCACATGTTACTGTGTGTCCAGCCTGTTACTGTGTGTCCACCCTGTTACTGTGTGTCCAGCCTGTTACTGTGTCCACCCTGTTACTGTGTGTCCACCTGTTACTGTGTGTCCACCTGTTACTGTGTCCACCTGTTACTGTGTGTCCAGCCTGTTACTGTGTGTCCACCTGTTACTGTGTGTCCACCTGTTACTGTGTCCACCTGTTACTGTGTGTCCAGCCTGTTACTGTGTGTCCAGCCTGTTACTGTGTGTCCACCCTGTTACCACACACACCACACACACACACACACCACACACACCACACACACCACACACACCACACACACACACACACACACCACACACACACCACACACACACCACACACACACACCACACACACACACACACACACACCACACACACCACACACACACACACACACCACACACACACCACACACACCACACACACCACACACACACCACACACACACACACCACACACACACACCACACACACCACACACACCACACACACACGCACACACACACACACACACCACACACACCACACACACACACACACCACACACACCCGCCTCTCTGCCAGCCCGCTGTAGCACGACAGCTGGTACGATAAAGCAGCACACCTCGTCCAGAGAGCAGCTGCACACCGGTGGAGTTCAGGATAGCATCAGTGTGTGTGTGTGTGTGTGTGTGTGTGTGTGTGTTTGGTGGATGTCCTTCAGCACTAAGGGCATTGGAGGGAGATGTAAAGAATGCTAATGAAGTAAATCACCGGAGTAAGGACTGACTTGGCCAGCCCTGGCATACATACACTGTATATGTGTGTGTGTGTGTGTGTGTGCTTTCTCATGCATTTGAACACACTGATGTTCTCTCTCTCAAGTCAAGTGAAGAGAGAGCAAGTGAGAAGTGGGCGAGCCAAGGTTAAGCACAGGAACACAGCGATGGGCTGTGCATTTTAATTAAAGCTTGAGCAAACACTCTGCAGTTCCCCTAAATGGCCCCTGTGATGGATGACAGGAACCAGTGTTTTCTATTTCTCTTCTCAAGAGCAACTTTTGTGCTCGAACACGAAAGGCAGGCCAACCAGAGTCCTTGCTCCTTTGAGCTTTATTGACTCCTGGCGCCGCACGCCGGGGAGAGTCACAGAGAAGATGAGTTACCTCGGTACACATCTCCAATGCATCTGCTCTCACTCTCACTGTGTGCATGTGCAGATGTGGGATTGTAGTGTATCAGTAACAACAATCTGTCCACCAAGACTCACCACTGTACAGCACAGGCAAGATGTTCACATTGCAACAATATTGGTACAAAGTCCACGGGACCCACAGCCGCTCCAAAGTTGCGTTACATCGCTCAAAGAGACGCACATTTTTCACTATTCTTGTGTATTCCCACAACTTTCGAAATATTTAAAATCTGTCAGGTTGTATTTCGGAGAAATGTGTAATTAAATGATGCAAATTACATGCAAAAGTTTGCAAATTGATGGAATTCATGATGTTTTACAATTGAACATTTCCCTCAAGCTGTGTCTGAAATCACCATCGATGACTGTGGATGATGCCCTCTTGGTCACAGTCTTAATACAGCGATAGAGGCTATAAAGTGAACTGTGGAGGGAAAATCTCCTCACGATGAAAGTGGAGCAGGCCAGCACACGTGGGCTGCAAGCTTTACAGTCACACGGTGCTAAAAACGTTACCGAAACTGGTTTACCGTCAAAAAGGATTTTAATCCTGCTGATGCAATTACAGTTACACAATGGAGTACATTACTCCTATGAAATATTACAATATTAGCCCCCTTTGGAAAAAACTCTCCCTGATCCCAGGAGACACGTCTTCCCCAGGATCCTAACTAACAGAAGAGAAAAACACTTCCTATTTCCGCCCACATATCCGTTCGCAACTCCTCCCTTTCCGTTTATCCCAATTTCTGTCTGCTAACTTCTCTGTGCACTTCTGTAAACGCCTGTCTTCATGACTCTCTTTCCCTGAGCAGCTAACACATTCAATGACGGTCAGTTATTGCTTAATCCCTCCTATGATAATCCTTCAGTATAAATGTTAAACTTCTTCCAACTTTGGCAAAAGCTTCATGTCTTTAGTCCTACTGTTAGCTACTAATCCTAAAACACCTTATGCTTATCTTAATTGTGCATTTCCAAAACACTTATGTTTATGACTAATTATGAATTATTAATTATGAATTATTAAACACTTTTATTATATCTACTGAACACACAGTTCTATGCTCAAATTTCTTACAGAAGGGGTAATGTAACTATGTAGTGCAGACACTTTACACTCAGTCTATACACTTAAACAACATTGTAAAATATACAAGCAAGCAAAGCAAAGGCCCTGTGACGCCCTATTGGAGATAAACCTTAGCTGAATTTCAGGAGCAGGGCCACACCTCCACGGGGCCACTCCCGGCCACACCCTACAAATACCCACGGCCACCATAGCTCAGCCTGCTACGCCTTTCGCACCCCACCCTCCCGCCCCTCTTTAAAACTACTCCCGGAAGGCCACCTGCCTCCACAGCCACTACTGTCCCACATGGACCGGGGGGGGGGTCTGCAAGGCCCGGGAGCCGCGCGGACCCTCAAACTAGCCTTTCCCCAAACCGCTTCGCTCAGGCTACCCTCCACCAACCATCCCTAAAACTCTCCAGCCGGCCAAATCGCCGAGGTGGGGCCCTAAGCTAGTGAATGAGCATATCATCTGTTACGTGATTGCATCATTATTTCTGCTGCATTTCATTATGTGTGAGCAGGACTTTAATGGAGCTGGTCACAGTGGAGCTTCCTTTACTGACTTCATATTCTCTTGGTCAGTTTCATTCATAACACTGCATCATCTTTGATAAACAGGTACAACTGTATGTATGTTAATCTGCAAGGACATGTAGTGGTGCAGTGGAGTAAGAAGTAGAAGCTGGCCCCTGGAAACGCACTGGAGTTGTATCACGAAGCATTTTATTTGTAAAATATCATTGATTTCTTCTTCCTACGAGCAGAAAGCTTGCCTTTATAAGGGCATCCTGCTTTAATGCTGCTCCGATGAGAACACTCCGCGGTGCTGTAAAGCGCTGGGCGGCAGCTGAGTCTGACCGGCGGCTCCTTCACTTCACTGGGGACTTGTAGTGGCAGCAATAACCCCAGAACCTGTGGCCTGCAGCCGGATGCTGCACGGCTCAACGAGCCTCTGTGGTGGTGCTGGAGGAAGAGCATTTTAATATGTCTGATGAAGGAGAATAAAAGGTGTCACTGTGTGGGAGTGTGTGTGTCTGTGTGGATGTGGGAGGGCTTTGCTGCTGACAGTGGGCATTGGAACGTGTCAGGTGCTGGAAGTTGGCACAGAATGATCGGAAAGAAATCTTGTTCATCTCATTTAAATTCAAACTGTTGTTAACGTGCTGTATTTTATTGAAATAAACTGCTTATTCTGCTGAAAGCATCAAAGAGCTGGTTGACGGGGCAGCCGCTGGTTTTGCCTCGAAGTCTTCTCGAAGTCACGCCAGCTCAGAGCCCATGTTTACACACGTAGAGCTTCAACACTTGGATGGTTCACAGAAAAGTCTTTTCTCTTCTGTCAAACTGTTTCAAATGTTTGTTGACTCATCCATCTCTCAGGGGCGTGTACAGAAAAACAATCATCCAATCAAGTGAGACTTTGGGCGACTAGCGAGCCACACTGGTACCATAACAGCGTGTGTGGGTAACTAACAGAGCATTCAACAGATAGGAAGAGATGTGTGTTTCATCAGCTCTGCTGCTTCATTTACAGTTTTTCTCGATTGCTAAGACACATTTCTTGAAACGGTCACCCATTCTCTCAAAACTGTAAACACAAAACCTCATCTTCAAGCACGATTTACAAAACCTCTGAATCCTCTTGCAAAATGAAACTTTCGCCTCAAAACAGTTTTACCTGTGCTCAAAATCAAACACTGCTCTCAAATCATAAACAAAGTGATCAAAATAATATACACTATCAAGCAGTCAGTAAACAATACACCAATGAATAGAAAACACATTGTTCAAAACATATAGTTCTCAGGGAGAAGTCGATTTTTTATCTCAAAACAAATGTCATATGAACGAACACATGTTCTATTGCAGTAGCTCAAAATTGATCAGAAATGACGACTGTGCTTTGCTCTTTGCAATTTCTTTTGTTCTTCCTCCTCCTTGTACCCCTATTTTTACAGTACTGTACCATGCATCTCACAAACGTGTCCTTTGTCTCTGTGATACTGTAATTCTTGTTCTTTGTTGATATGAACCTGCAACCAGTCAAAATCTATTGTTACTGTAACAAATAGAAAGCACCATGTTCAAGGCCATACAATTTGTTTGTTGTACACTGTCGATTCCCTGGAAGTGTGTGTTGTCTTGTATCACTCGTTCCTGGATTTCTCTGAGTCGTATTAAATGATCTTGAAGGAGCATGCCCACTGAGTGAATATAGCTCTCCTTCCACCTGCATGTGGCAGCCTTGCAGTTCTACAAAAAGTAGATGTGCAGTTACAAAAAATATTCATGCAGTACAATACATACAGTGATGAACTTTACAAATGTCTCTTGAAACAGCTGCATATAGTGTCATACAGTCAGTTTACAATTACAAAAATACAGTAGCATACTGTACCTGTTCTCTTCTCTGAATGTCCTTACTATGGTGGACACAGAAAATCGGCTCAATTGGGGTGCAGTCTAAGTCCTGCTTCCCTCATTGTCAGTCCGTGGACTACAACATGGTCTATGACTGTTGCTCGAATTTCATCAGATATTTCCACTCTTTGTCTTCCTCTTCCTATTCGTCCTCCTCTTCCTCTTTCTTGCCCTCCTCTTCCTCCTCGTCGCCCATCTCGCATACGCACTTGTCCTCGTCCTCTCACGTTGTTTCTTCTATCCATTCTCAGACTTTCTCCTTCCCACCTTCAACCACCTGTTTACTCTCTAAACTGGCTTATATTGGTTGTGTTACATCATTTGATACAAGTGAAATCCATTTTGAGTGATTGTGTTTAATCAATGACATGTGTTCTCTATTTGTATTTCATTGTTGCCACTTGTGTTTACCAGTATGGATGACATGTGCATTAGAGTGCAGAATGTGTTTTGAGACTGAGAATGTGTTTAGAGTTTTGCTGAAAAGTCTCAGTGAGATCTGCAAACTGTGTTTTACCATGTGAAATAGTTTAAGGTATTGACAACAGACTGCACAATTAGCTCAATGAGTTCAGGCAACTGAGAACTTTGTTCAGCCAATGGGCTTCAGTGGTTTAGCGATTGAGAAATACTGTATTGCCATCGTATGTTGAACATACAAGGAATTTGACATGACGGGAGGTGCGTAACATTGAACAACAATCAACAACGAGCAACAATGCAAAGTAGAACAAATTCAATTTACAGAAAATATAAAGCTCTGAAGCTCTGTCAGAGAGAATGTTGTGCTGTTAGACATAAAGATGTTTCATAGTTCCTCATAGCTTGTCCCGTCATCGTCTTCATCTGTGTGGTCTCTCCAATGTCCTCTCTGAACCTGATTCTATCTGGATCTGTTGGATAAGATGAACAAGCTTTCATCTTCTGACAATATAGATCTTGTGGTTATAACATGCAGCAGCTCTGCCTTCCTCTCGTTCGCTTCTTTTGAGAGCTGAGAAGTTAGTGAGACTGATGCAGCAATGTGAAAAGTCTGAAAACAAACTTCTAGCGCTCTACTCGCTGCTGATTCTCTTTGTTTGACCAGAGCTCTGTTGTAGCATTTTGTTATCATGCTAGTACATCTAGCATCAGCTAGATGTCTGTAGTGTTAACATGTGAACATGCAAACAGTAGATACAGTGTAGAGCATCAGCTAGATGTCTGTACCGTTAACATGTGAACATACAAACAGTAGATACAGTGTAGAGCATAAGCTAGATGTCTGTAGTGTTAACATGTGAACATACAAACAGTAGATACAGTGTAGAGCATCAGCTAGATGTCTGTACCGTTAACATGTGAACATGCAAACAGTAGATACAGTGTAGAGCATCAGCTAGATGTCTGTAGTGTTAACATGTGAACATGCAAACAGTAGATACAGTGTAGAGCATCAGCTAGATGTCTGTACTGTTAACATGTGAACATGCAAACAGTAGATACAGTGTAGAGCATCAGCTAGATGTCTGTACTGTTAACATGTGAACATGCAAACAGTAGATACAGTGTAGAGCATCAGCTAGATGTCTGTACTGTTAACATGTGAACATGCAAACAGTAGATACAGTGTAGAGCATCAGCTAGATGTCTGTACTGTTAACATGTGAACATGCAAACAGTAGATACAGTGTAGAGCATCAGCTAGATGTCTGTAGTGTTAACATGTGAACATGCAAACAGTAGATACAGTGTAGAGCATCAGCTAGATGTCTGTAGTGTTAACATGTGAACATGCAAACAGTAGATACAGTGTAGAGCATCAGCTAGATGTCTGTAGTGTTAACATGTGAACATGCAAACAGTAGATGCAGTGTAGAGCATCAGCTAGATGGCTGTAGTGTTAACATGTGAACATGCAAACAGTAGATACAGTGTAGAGCATCAGCTAGATGTCTGTAGTGTTAACATGTGAACATGCAAACAGTAGATACAGTGTAGAGCATCAGCTAGATGTCTGTACCGTTAACATGTGAACATGCAAACAGTAGATACAGTGTAGAGCATCAGCTAGATGTCTGTAGTGTTAACATGTGAACATGCAAACAGTAGATACAGTGTAGAGCATCAGCTAGATGTCTGTAGTGTTAACATGTGAACATGCAAACAGTAGATACAGTGTAGAGCATCAGCTAGATGTCTGTACCGTTAACATGTGAACATGCAAACAGTAGATACAGTGTAGAGCATCAGCTAGATGTCTGTAGTGTTAACATGTGAACATGCAAACAGTAGATACAGTGTAGAGCATCAGCTAGATGTCTGTACTGTTAACATGTGAACATGCAAACAGTAGATACAGTGTAGAGCATCAGCTAGATGTCTGTAGTGTTAACATGTGAACATGCAAACAGTAGATACAGTGTAGAGCATCAGCTAGATGTCTGTACTGTTAACATGTGAACATGCAAACAGTAGATACAGTGTAGAGCATCAGCTAGATGTCTGTACTGTTAACATGTGAACATGCAAACAGTAGATACAGTGTAGAGCATCAGCTAGATGTCTGTAGTGTTAACATGTGAACATGCAAACAGTAGATACAGTGTAGAGCATCAGCTAGATGTCTGTAGTGTTAACATGTGAACATGCAAACAGTAGATACAGTGTAGAGCATCAGCTAGATGTCTGTAGTGTTAACATGTGAACATGCAAACAGTAGATACAGTGTAGAGCATCAGCTAGATGTCTGTACTGTTAACATGTGAACATGCAAACAGTAGATACAGTGTAGAGCATCAGCTAGATGTCTGTACTGTTAACATGTGAACATGCAAACAGTAGATACAGTGTAGAGCATCAGCTAGATGTCTGTAGTGTTAACATGTGAACATGCAACAGTAGATACAGTGTAGAGCATCAGCTAGATGTCTGTAGTGTTAACATGTGAACATGCAAACAGTAGATACAGTGTAGAGCATCAGCTAGATGTCTGTACTGTTAACATGTGAACATGCAAACAGTAGATACAGTGTAGAGCATCAGCTAGATGTCTGTACCGTTAACATGTGAACATGCAAACAGTAGATACAGTGTAGAGCATCAGCTAGATGTCTGTAGTGTTAACATGTGAACATGCAAACAGTAGATACAGTGTAGAGCATCAGCTAGATGTCTGTACCGTTAACATGTGAACATGCAAACAGTAGATACAGTGTAGAGCATCAGCTAGATGTCTGTAGTGTTAACATGTGAACATGCAAACAGTAGATACAGTGTAGAGCATCAGCTAGATGTCTGTACCGTTAACATGTGAACATGCAAACAGTAGATACAGTGTAGAGCATCAGCTAGATGTCTGTAGTGTTAACATGTGAACATGCAAACAGTAGATACAGTGTAGAGCATCAGCTAGATGTCTGTAGTGTTAACATGTGAACATGCAAACAGTAGATACAGTGTAGAGCATCAGCTAGATGTCTGTACCGTTAACATGTGAACATGCAAACAGTAGATACAGTGTAGACTCTACACTGTATCTGCTGTTTGTAGAGCACCTCTCAATGAGATTCTGCTCACCTTAATGGGGCATCAGCTCCGGGTAAACAAAGCATTTGGGTTGGCCGTCATCTATTCAGGCAAAGTAACGTGTTCCTTTCTCATTGTAGTCTGTAAAGAGAAGGGTTTGAGTCATCGCTGGAGAAGAGCCCGGGTCGACTCTTGTCCGTCAAATCACTTTGTTTTTCAGCTGTTTCATTGTACACAGAGTAAAGCGAAGCATGCTGCTGATATGGGAGTTTAGTGTGGGGCAGCTGAACTAACCTTAGTGGAGGGCAATGTTCCCTCTAATTTTTCATGTGTCTGGGCATACACACAAGCTCCCTGAGCACACTGAGGACCACTGTGAGCAACATCAGATGTGCACGCTGTGGCCACACACCAGTATCACACCTGTTCAAAACCTTGGATCATAGCAAGTTACATGGCTTATTAAAAGAATCAAATTACAGCAGCAATTTTCACTAGTTTACTTTTAATATAAGTGATTTGACAAACTTTAAAGGAAAAAGACAAAAATCTTGTTGTTCATGAGATGTGTAGTATGTTTTATGTGAGAGTCCTGCTTTGGCCATGGGAAGAGTCTTGCTTTGGCCTGTGTGAGGTCCTGTTGTGGCCTGTGTGAGGGTCCTGTTCTGGAAGAAATGATACATATACACCTTTCAGACATAACATTTTGTTCACATTAAAACATTCACATTTTGCACAATGACGTGTGCTGTAGCTTGTGATACAGTGTAAATTCCTGTAACTCTGTCTGTAAAATATGTAATTACTCAGTTTTTTATTATCATTTCTACTACCCATAAATGATCTAGTAGTAACATAATTTAATGATTAATATCCATAAGTAAAGAATCTTAATAAATGTCACTAGAATATGCACAAATCTGACTTAAATTTTATCTTATTTTTCACGTCTGTCCTTCTCACTTCTCCAATGGTTGTACACTTTGTCCAGGTTGATGGCTTCGTCTGCTTCTTGCTTTGACTTTATGCGCATCAGCTGGTCCAAATGTGCCACTTCAAGACGATTTCTGGATGCTGTTTTGATACGATTCATTAAACTGAATCCTCTTTCACAATCTGCACTGGAAGCTTGAAATGTAGCACAAATATCCACAAGCTGTGAGATCTCCTTTAGCTCCTCACATCTAAGTGCTGCAGCAACCATATCTGAGAATGTGCTGATTGACCCCTGTTTAAGTTTTTGCTTCATTATGTACTTGAATTCAGCATATTGACTGTTAATGGCCTCCATAGACTGTGGGTGGTGGAGAATGGCCTCATACTTCTTTGCCAGTGTGGCAATGTCTGCTGATCCATAGTCAAAACTGATGTCTGAGCTCAGTGCTTCAATGTCAAATGCAGGCCACTCCTTTAATTTAGCCTCTGGAAAACGAGCATCCATGTGATCACAGAGCTTACTAATGAAAAGAGTAATCTCACCAGTATTTCTGCCATCAGCTGATGAGGTCCCCATTGCCTCTTTGACACGGTCACTCCACTGTACATCCTTCCGCTTCAAGTATTGGGAACGCAACTTCTCAATCTTTGCTCTGGCAAAGCAATGTCCTTCCATCACAGTCAGGTTGCGTTTTTGCAAAGTGAGGCAGAGTTGTGCTAGCTCACCCAAAACATCTCCCAGAGCAGTGACAGTAACCTTGAACTTTGAATCACTCAGCTTTTTGTAGCAGTACTTTGCCACTGGATCTCCGTTATCACTGGATTCTCTCTTGCAGTATTCTTCAAGCACAGTGTAGTTCCTCAGAACAGCATTGACAGCTTGGTGCCGCGACAGCCATCGCACTTCGTTCAGAGGCCTGAATGACAGTGTATCTTCATCAAGAATCTTTGCTAGGTCCTCCATTTTGCCCCTCTTCACAGTGGACCGAGAGAAAGTGGAATACACAGTTCTAAGAAGAGTTTCCACATCTCGCATCATAGGTACATTTTTCCAGGCATCATCAATGCCCAAGTCCTCTCTATGGGCCACACAATGTTGTTCGGTTAGGTGTGGTATTTGGCGCTTTAACAAAGCCGCGACTCCGTTGTGTTTTCCTAGCATTACTGTGGCACCATCGGAGGTCAGCATCACCATTCTCTGCAGGTCCAGTCCATGTTTGGAGTAAAACTGAGTTATTGCCTGCACAATATCCCGAGCAGTGCATGCTGTCAGCTGGATGATGCCACCAAACACAGTTTTATAGTTAACATAATTTTCCTTCCTGTATTTAATATATAGGACTAGCATTTTGTGTACTGATATGTCTGTGCTCTCATCTACTATCAGGGTATGCCAGGGTGCATTTTTAACACTGCACATAGTCTCATTCTGCACTATCTCATTGATTGAGTTCACAAATTCAAAGGCATAGTTTTTGCTTCGCCAGCTTTCTGGTATACTCACATACTTTGCCATGTGATCGTGGATTTGTTGAACTGACAGTATTGATGCATTCATTTTGATGGCTAGTAAAATGTTGTCAATGACAACTTTAACTTGCTTGGGGTCAGATTTTGTTTTGTGTGACAGCTCGTTCCTTTTCTCTCTGTCTTTTGCGTTTTCCTGCAATAATGTACCAATCCCCTGTCCCATCTTGAGTCTTCGTACAATTCCAACAGCTTTCAAATGACTTTTCTGCTGAATGTGACGCTTGAGGTAGTCCAACTTCCATTCAGTCCACATTTTTCCCTCGGAAAACTCATTTGCTACTTTAGCTTCGCTGCATGTTTTGCAGAGTAGACCCTTCTCACTCGAAAAAGAAAAAATCTCACCCAGTTTCACCGCTTGTTCTTCTATTAGAACATACTCCGACAGCCATTCCATCTTAAAAGAACCACATTTCTTTTTTCCAATGGCTTGGTGAGTGGATGTGTCGCTGCCCGTTCGTTTCGCCATGATAAGGGGTTAGCATTTGCGTCTCGTAACTCCGCCGCACTGTTGTTAGCTAGCTACTAAATGAACATCATGCTGTATTGAAGAAGACTTGGAACTAGAGATTGAGACATAAACTCATGTTTACAATGTTTACTGAGGTAAGCATGTAGGTTTAGATCTATGCAGCTAAAGCCAGTGAAGCGATACGTTGGCGTGGAACTGCAGCTTCAGATTCAGCACACAGTTCGATTTCTCACTGGTCCTTCCTGCCTATTCTAGAAACACGTGCTGATTGCTAGTTTCACGGTGATCTATTCTGTCTTTGTCTACAATTTACAGTTTGGAACACATGTTGGGAGTTTGGAAAGGAAGCAAATGAAGTTCGAGTGTAAATGTCAGTTGTGACCTGAAGTATTCTCCGTGGATATTTTCCAGACTTAAATTCGATACATTGTTTCACCTTTACCAAGATGATATAAGATACAAAATATATAATTTGAGGACCTAATAACACAGTAAATAACCTGCTAAGATGGAGATAGGGGTACTGAAACTACTGCAGAGCAATTTGTGAAAGCTGTAGCCGTCATGACATGATTGAAGGACAATGCACTCAGAAGCTTTGGAGAGGTCAGGTGAGGGGGGGGGGGCAGGTTACTGAAGGCAGGAGCAACAGTCAAATTGAAAAAGCACTGAGTGAAAGACAACAAAGAGAAAGAGGGAAGGGAGAGAAGATGTGTTTGGCGAGGATGGAGGGGGTTAGGGCGGGGTCTGGGCATAATTACATTTTCTGTTCTGAGCAGTATTGGGAATCAATAATGTAATTCATAGAAAAGCCATGGAGCTGCCCCTCATTGGCATTCACAGACATGAGCCACGCTTACATCCCGAATAATTAAAACAAGGAGAGAGGGGGGGGGGGGGGGGTTTACATCTCCTCCACAATGCCTTAAACAATGCTGGAGACTTCCATCACAACATGACTGATGTCAGGACATGTCCATACATATGAAGACAGCTAGGTCTGTCCCTACTGACACACACACACACACACACACACACACACACACACACACACACACACACACACACACACACACACACACACACACACACATCCCTGTGTTCTCATAATCACAGCTGGTCATTGTGGGGTCACATGTGAAATGTCAGCTCCTCCTCCAGAAGCTTCCACCATGTGTTTATAGTGGTTTATAGTAGATTCCTCCCTATGTGACTGACAAAGTGGAACTAAAACACACGCCGGCCCTTTAAGAGGATTTGATTATAATTCTAATTCATGGCTGAATATTTAGTTGATTTCTACAACATGAGATTTCAGAACAAGATCTGTCCGAGTGAGACTTGGAGAGAAGAGTCAAAGGTTTTTATTTCTCAGTCGGGTTCTTTCCATCATGTTGTCAGACACTTCTGAGCCTGTCAGTGGCAGAAACAAGCTTAGTGGACGTACATTGACGGTAGTATTCTGGTTAATACTGGACCAATTTCAGAAACTCTTCTCCCCATTATTCATTGAGACACAGATGCACGGCTAGATTGGGTCCAGGTGAAGACCAGAGTTACTGATGCAGCTGGGTAGATGCACTCAGTGGTTGTTGTGCTCTTAGGTGTTGTTGAGTTTACTTCAGTGGCATAGTCGAACAAAATGTGCTTTTTTCAATGGCTGGTTGGAATGATACACTTGGCAGTTATCCATGTTTCTTTATCCATTGGGCTTCTCTGCAGTGATGTTACTGAGTTACAAGGCAACGCAAGTTTATTTGTTTCGCACATTTCAACAACAAGGTAATTCAAAGTGCTTCACATAAAACCATTAAAAGCATCAAAACATAAGGCAAAAGAAAAGGAGATTGAAAAACAGTTAAGAACATTCATTGAAACAATAAAAACAGTAAAACATTAAAAAAACAGTGTAAGAAATAAAATACAGTAGTAAAATGCAGAAATGCAGGAAATTGAGGATCTAAGCAATGACTTATGTGGGTTAGAACCCAAGTTGTGATGAACCAGAGCGTTCCTATGCATCGTGGGGGGGGGCAGTTACTTAAGGACTGTGGTGAAGTATAATACTTCACTTGTATGTTTCCAAGTGATGCATCGCGCCTTTCTGTATAATGAGTACTTTTACAGTTTCCACTTAAAGTATATTTCAATGGTAATATTTTTATACTTATTCACTGTAGGCCTGCAGCAGAATATTTCTACACGGTGCTCCTTCTACTTAAGAATCTCTTAAGTGCATCTAGTCATTACATTATTTTGGGTAGAATAAAATACAACCAACACAACATTTATGAGCAACCTCCACAGGACAGATGACGGTGGTATGATTGACAGATGAGATGGTATGATACCTTAGTCCAAACATGGTCACTTCAGACCCAATTTCCTGGAGTATTTTCCATCAACAGATAATATAATATAGCATTTTTTTCGGGTGCTTCATTAAATAAATGCTCTGATGAATAACCACATGAAGCCCTTTATGTATAGCCCTGCTCATCACTCTTGCCAAATAATTCCCAAAACTTTCACGCTCAAAGTCAAATGTAAAAAAAATAAAGATTAAATGAAAGAAGAAGGAGAATTGATCTTTGGACTTGTACTGTGTTCTGACTGAGGCTTGTAAGAAATGCTATGAATGCAAAGTTCAAGGTGGCGTTCATCAGATCAGGACTTAAAGAAGCTCCATCATTTCTTGTTGGCCTGATTGTTGTCCTCTAAAAGATTTGAAAAGGCCAAATCCCGGAGCACGGTGCAGCCATTAGGAGAGACGCTGTCAGAGCTCCTGTCCTCCATCTAAAGAAGCCAAGCGTTCCGTCTCTGCCTTTCCTGTAGCAGGGATCAAGAAGGTCTCTCTGCCTGAGAGGAGCGATTTAAAGCTCCACACATGGAACCGGCAGAGGGCTCCTTGATTGTTCCATGACAACATTCTGCTGTGCTGTAATATGAGCGTGAGAAGGGATTTTATGTCCTTAAATGGTGTGAACGTTAAGACATTCACTAGTATCTGATGTGTTTGAGTGTAACTATGGGATGATGTGAACATTTCACAAAATGTCATGATTATATCGCCCAAAAGGATATTTTACCGATAATCATCAAAACCTCTTAAAATGGCACTTTAACATACTAATCACTCTACATTACATTTAGCTAAGAAACACACATTTGTATTGCTTCACCAATAAGATGCACACATTTCCTCAATGAAACACAAACAAACATCTCAAATAAGGAGATCATAAATCATAAGGTACGGCTAGATTCTTTTCACTTCTCTACCGTGATAGCAGCTCTTTCAAGTCACGCGTATAGCTATTAGCTATTAACTATTAGCTATTAGCTATTAGCTATTAACTATTAACTATTAGCTATTAACTATTAGCTATTAACTATTAACTGTACGCTATTAACTATTAGCTATCAACTATTAACTATCAGCTATTAGCGATTAACTATTAGCTATTAGCTATTAGCTATTAGCTATTAACTATTAGCTATTAACTATTAGCTATTAACTATTAACTGTTAGCCATTAACTATTAACTGTACGCTATTAACTATTAGCTATCAACTATTAACTATCAGCTATTAGCGATTAACTATTAACTATTAGCTGTTAGCGATTAACTATTAACTATTAGCTATTAGCTATTCGCTATTAGATATTAACTATTAACTATTAGCTATTACCTATTAGCTATTAACTATTAGCTATTCGCTATTAACTATTAGCTATTAGCTGTTAACTATTAGCTATTCGCTATTCGCTATTAACCATTAACTATTAGCTATTAACTATTAACTATTAGCTATTAACTATTAACTATTATCTATTAGCTATTAACTATTAACTATGAGCTATGAGCTATTCACTATTCGCTATTAACTGTTAACTGTTAACTATTAACTATTAACTATTAGCTATTAACTATTAACTATTATCTATAAGCTATTAACTATTAACTATGAGCTATTCGCTATTCGCTATTCGCTATTAGCTATTAACTGTTAACTATTAACTATTAGCTATGAGCTATTAGCTATTAACGATTGGCTATTGACTATTAGCTATTAACTATTAACTATTCGCTATTCGCTGTGAACTATTAGCTGTTAGCTATTAGCTATTAACTGTTAACTATTAACTATTAGCTATGAGCTATTAGCTATTAACGATTGGCTATTGACTATTAGCTATTAACTATTAACTATTCGCTATTCGCTGTGAACTATTAGCTGTTAGCTATTAGCTATTAACTATTAACTATTAGCTATTAGCTATTAACTATTAACTATTAGCTGTTAACTATTATTTCACCAGGATCCTATTGTGAGTGGTTATTTTCTTGTTTCACCGCAATTGCCGATTATATCATCGTCCCCACCCTCAGTGCAACCTTACATACCTAATGAAGCTTGATTGTTTTCCATCATCAGCTTTTATTTTGAAGTATTTTTCAATAAAAGGGACCTGATCAGAAAAACATTCTGTTACAGCTTTTATAGAACTTGTTACTGGAAACATTATCGCACCTTTCTACTCATCATATGTCCCCAGGACTCTACCTGCTCATTCATTTGCAGAAATAGCAGAAAAAACGAAGCCGGGAAACCGGGAAACATGACGCGGTTTGGTTGACTTGATCATCAGACTGAATCAGTTTTTCTTTGTTTTTAAGTATTTAAATCTATGATAGAAAGTAGAATCATGAACTTTGACCAAGTGAATATTACAATAGTAAACCCCAGCATTATGTCAACATTGATTGATTTATTGTGATTGTGATATTTACAATTAAAAGGCAAAAATGTACAAACTCATTTTGTCTGTGGACGTCCTCTTAGCCAGATTCACTTTTTGGGGCCCCGGGTCAGAGTTGTTCAGTTGGGGCCCTTATTGAGCACCCACTTCCCCTCTTTGTGAGTTGTGTATGTACGATAGTGTTCGGCCTTTACGTTCCCAGCTCAAACAACAGACTCACTCTCGACCCCGAGATGAACAGGCTGGATTAAAACAAAGTGGCCCCAGACTTTCTTAATAATTAATAAGGGCTTAAGATAGGGCCTTCTACATTCGATTATATACTATTTATTTGGTGTAGAATATCTTTAAAAATTGCAATACATATATTTACAAATACTGATAGACATGCGGTGAACTCAGGACTTTCTGCAGTCCCTTGGGGTCTGGGGTCTTGGGCCCTGTTGGTAATCAGACCGTAGGAACAGTTTCAGCATCATTCTTCAGACCAAAGGCCCTCGGGCCACAAGAACAAACTCATTTAATCATCCCACTCACTAAGCAAATGCTCATATGGATACATATGACATTATGAAAACATCATGCATCATTCTTTGACTGCAGAGGATGTACCTACATTCAGCTACTCAGAGAACTGTCTGAAGGAGACGCTGTACGTGCCATCTTACAATGTTACACATACTGTATGAAAGCACAGCAGCCCAAAGCTAACATTCATTTGCGTCTGATGGTGTTTTCCTAAATGATCTAATATGTAATAAAAAACAATATGTATTTTACTGATGCCACTCAATCATTTTGCTCAGAGGACTGAGGTTGTCCTTAAATGTTGCGCATCAGACGGGTCTGTTTTCTAGACAGTTCGGTTCCTCAGCGTAGTTATTCTTTTTGCTGACCTTTGTTCCTACTGTGACTGTTATTATGAGGCAACTTGCGTGGTGAGGCAGCTAAGGACACAGTTGGCTGTCATCCTGCCCAGTAGGTGTGGAGGCATGGCTGCAGAGTGCTGCTGTTTGTGCTAACCCCCCCTGTCTGTGTCTCCTCCCCCCCACAGCGCTGACAGGAAGCCAAGCCGAGTCCCAAGCCCCTATCCAAGGCCTTCACAGAGCCACGGCCGACGGGATACGATTCCGGAGAGCCGCCACCGAGGAGACCTACTGGGCCTACTCAGGTGTGTGTACGTCTTTCCTGCGAGGAGATTGTGGTGGTGTTCACTATGGAACATTCGGAAAGCCTGAAACTTTTACTGGTTAAAAGGTAGAAAATGACAAGGAAAGTTGGTAATTATTAGAAATTATTTTTAATATTTTGATATTTGTCTTTTTCCCAGAAAGCTGAGATAGTGAGACAGCAGGACAGTGTTCGGATCAGATTGGAAGGTTAGATTGTTTTAGATGGAAAGCTGTAGGAAGGTTTGGAACTACTGAATGCACATCTGGTCACATCTGATTATATATGGTGCACACAGCAGAGAAACAGCAATCTAACACTTTATAATAACTACACACTATGAAGCATTAGCTAAGTATGAGTAAACACTTAATTCATCATTTATATAGCATTGTTCCTACATTAATAATTCATTAGTATGCAGTTCATAACACCAGTTATAAATGTTTTATTCTTGATTCATAAGCTCGTCTATCATGTGCTTCATTATTGTGTTTTCATACTTTATAAATGATGGATTCACCATTTGTAAATGAAGTATTATATATATTTCAAACCAATTATTAAGGAGTTGTAGATGATCACTAATATCATTTATAAAGTGTTAGTAAATTATTAATAACTTATTTAGATGTACATTATTCATGCATTTATATATATAATGATTTATGGTTAGGGACTATGTTATATATAAAGCATAACCATAACCATAAATCAATATATATATATAAATATATATAGGATTCCTGTGCAATGTTTCTGATGTCCATAAAGAATGGAGTGTCTCCGGAGTGGAGGTTAAAAACATCAGTCCAGGAAACCACACACCAACGAAGAAGAGTTTACTGATGTCGTTTGTGCAAAAATGAAAAGAAGCTGCTCAAACAGATGCATTTCAGCCAAGTGATTATCATCAGTTGATCAAAGAAACGGGGTCCCCAGGGGCCCACAAACCATCATCCAGTGGTAGAGGGACCACAACCATGTCATATTGGCACAGTCATGTGGTTTATACGGTATTCATGAATACAGGCAGACATTAGGTTCCGTCATTGAGGCCACAGGAATAGAACATTTTAAGTTACAACAACAACAACAACAACAACAACATCTACATCTCGTCTAAAATAGCCGTCTTTCCACATCTGCACTCTTCTAGATTGATGAGTCTGTTTGGTTGCTACAAGAGACGTAGCGATGGCTTCTTGAGATTGCATTCTCTGCTTGTTTCTGTCCACAACTGCAGTGGGCAGGGTTAGGACATTAAAAAGAATAATAATTGATTGTCAAGGTAGACCGAGATGTCCCTAACGCATGATAACCCTTCCAGGGGTTAGATTCTGAAAACAATGCTGCAGAGGAACATATGAGAGAACGTTAATGCTGCTAATGCAAACGCAACACTTCCTCCATGTTCACCTGTCATACGCACCACTCTGCTGCTCTCTACACTTCATAATAACCATCAATAACAAACCGTTAATTGATACTTAATTCAACTTGAGTTAGTAGTTATGTTAGTTATAATAATAACAACGTATGTGTTCATTTATTAGTTTGTCTAATATGAATTAGTTAATGTTGTATCACAGCTTAAGACGATAATTACATTGTGATTACATGATTTATGAACAGTTTATTGTTGCACACATTATATACTATACTTCGTATTTGTTAATGGCGACTAAATGATTTGTAGGCCTCAAGAAATAGCTTGTTAAACATCTATAAACGTTATTAACTATCTAGCTAGATAATGTTCATTGATGCTTTACAAAGTATTTATTAACCATTCTACAATGTGTTATATTCAACAGTTGTAACTTTATTCATTGCATCCAAATAATGGTTATAGATGGTTAACAAAGCAATTATTAAGCATTAACAAACATGTAATATAATATTTAAAATGTTATAATGTGTGCAACAGCAATGCACTGTTAAATATACACAACACAATTAAAGAATCACTAATAACTACGAAGCAATATTATGTATTATGTCATTGTTTACTAATGTTTGACTCGGGTTTAATGAACTAAGAATTTACTATTGAATTAATGATGTTATTATGACCACTATACCAGTCTGCCCTTTCATCACAGTCCTCTTCCACTAGTTAAGGACAGTGCTATACTGCCAATGGAACTCAACATCCTTGCATCACATTTAATCATCTTTCCTTGGAGGCTTTTAATGTGAAACAGCTGCAGGAAGTGAAGTTGTATTGACAGTAGCACACTGTGACAGCGAATGAAAGAACAGAAGTATAAATAATTGGAGCGAGTGAATGACCAGCCTTTGCTTTACTGTAGCAGCCCTCGCTGTTATTACAGACTCTGGCTGTGCTGTGAGAATACACAGAGCTCTGCAGCCTCTTGGTTCAGGCTTTAGGGTTAGGTGTGACAGATCTCAGTGAGTGGAGGGCTTCACAGGTACAGTAAGCCTGGGTTAAGACTGAGTTGTGTGATTTAGAGCGTGCTGTACTGTATGTCTGTGTGTGTTTTAGAGTATGTGCCACTGTCAATGCGATATGTTTGCCTTCCTCCTTGTCTCTCTGTCTCTGTTCTTCCTCTCTCAGCCGCTCTCCTCAGCGCTGCTCTGGCCTGGAGGCATCTCTGGGCTTTTATTTTATTTTACCAGCGCTTCAGAAAAGAAAGAAGCCACTTCTGCTGTCCCTTTAGAGCCTCTAGTTTTTCAGAGGGGCAGCATTAATCTTTTACCGTGCAAGCGACGCAAGCCCAGGGCCACAAGTGATCTTTTAGTTTATTTAGTTCAATACTTCTGCTCGCTCTTCTTACCCTAATTGGTGGCCCGTCATGCTTGCGAGAGCGCGGAGCTTGTGGGTAGAAACAGAGCCGGTGACAGGTTCCCTTCGTGTTCCTGCTGCTGATGCTCAGATCTACCGATGCTCTCCTGCTGTCCCCTCGCACACGTCTGATCGCAGCTCTTACATAAGATGCTGATGTAATGGTGGGTGGGATCCAGGCAAGAGAGGAAAACAATAGAGAGCCAGCAGGCTGCATGCTGCTGGATATTCTATTTCCGTGTCACTGTGAGAGCTGCAGAGATCAGAAGTAAAGGAGAAATCCTGTGTTGTCATTGGCCAGTATTTCATAAGGTTAGCACAAGACCGCACTCATCACTGTCATTGTGGAGACGGAGGACCAAAAAAGAGATGTAGGGAAAGTTTTACAGCACAATCCTCGGTTCAACCTAAAGTTAACAATCAGAAGCATCAGGAGGTGAGCGAAGTCCTTGACATCGCTACACTCTACCCTCTTCCTGTTATGGATGAGTTTGTGTGATATCATCTTCTCTGACACACACACACACACACACACACACACATTGTCTCCCACTTGTTCACTCCCTTCTGATGACTTCTCCAGAGTTTCCTAAACTTCCGCCTTTCCTAATTAGCTTGTTCTAATCACATCCTCCAGAGGTCTGACAAACTCCAATCAGGACCTCAGTGGGCCATGGCTGCTCTGCCCTCTGCCTGATCAGAATAGCAGATTACAACCTGGCACAATGCTGACAAATCCAGAGTTCTCTGGGGACGGCTCCGTACCTCCACAATGAGAAGCAGAGACAGAAGACAAAGAGAAGAGACGGAAGAAGACAAGGATTCACACAGTCAACCTTCGCCTGTGCCAAGAGGCAACCTGACTGCTGTTGTTTTTAGGGAAGTTATTTGAGTTTGAGTTTAATCTGAATATAGTTTGTAAAAAACAGTCGATGTCATAGAAAGATATCGTGTTAAAAAGGAGAAGTGTGCTTTCATTGTGTTGTGTTGGCGAATACACTGTTTTCATTCAAAGTGATCTGTATGGGATGCTACAGGGCGTGTACCATCAGGTTTAGAGACCACAGCTGTGGGGAGAGACGTCCAGAGAGAGGGTGAGACATCCAGAGAGAGAGAGAGACATCCAGAGAGAGGGTGAGACATCCAGAGAGAGGGTGAGACATCCAGAGAGAGAGAGAGAGAGACATCCAGAGAGAGAGAGAGAGACATCCAGAGAGAGAGGGTGAGACATCCAGAGAGAGAGAGAGAGAGAGAGACATCCAGAGAGAGAGAGAGAGAGAGAGACATCCAGAGAGAGAGAGACATCCAGAGAGAGGGAGAGACATCCAGAGAGAGAGAGAGAGACATCCAGAGAGAGAGAGAGAGAGAGACATCCAGAGAGAGAGAGAGAGAGAGACATCCAGAGAGAGAGAGAGAGAGAGAGAGACATCCAGAGAGAGAGAGAGAGAGAGAGAGACATCCAGAGAGAGAGAGAGAGAGAGAGACATCCAGAGAGAGAGAGAGAGAGAGAGACATCCAGAGAGCGAGAGAGCGACATCCAGAGAGAGAGATAGACATCATGTTGAGGGCGACAGTGTCCCAAGAGATAGAGCGGCTCGTCTTTTAATCACAAGGTTCGATCCCCGGCTCCACCTGTGTACATGTCCAAGTGTTCTTGAGCCAGACTGAGCAGCTCCCGATGGACAGAGCCTGCTGGTGTGTGACTGTGTGTGTGTGACTGTGTGTGACATTGTGTGTGTGTGACATTGTGTGTGACTGTGTGTGTGTGTGACATTGTGTGTGACTGTGTGTGTGTGTGTGTGTGTGACATTGTGTGTGACTGTGTGACATTGTGTGACTGTGTGTGTGTGACATTGTGTGTGTGTGACATTGTGTGTGACATTGTGTGTGTGTGACATTGTGTGTGTGTGATAGTGTGTGTGACTGTGTGTGTGTGTGACATTGTGTGTGTGTGTGTGACTGTGTGTGTGTGTGACATTGTGTGACTGTGTGTGTGTGACATTGTGTGTGACATTGTGTGTGTGTGACATTGTGTGTGTGTGATAGTGTGTGTGACTGTGTGTGTGTGTGACATTGTGTGTGTGTGTGACTGTGTGTGACTGTGTGTGTGACTGTGTGTGTGTGACTGTGTGTGTGTGTGACATTGTGTGTGTGTGTGACTGTGTGTGTGACTGTGTGTGTGTGTGACATTGTGTGTGACTGTGTGTGTGTGTGACATTGTGTGTGTGTGTGACATTGTGTGTGACTGTGTGTGTGACTGTGTGTGTGTGTGACATTGTGTGTGACTGTGTGTGTGAGTGTGTGTGTGTGTGACATTGTGTGTGACTGTGTGTGTGATTGGGTGAATGAGAGGCAGTTACAGCACGTTGTCAGTAAGGTAGAAAGTTCCCTGTATGAATGCAGTCCATTCAACAGGTTCTTCATTACCATGAAAACACACTCACAGGGGTGAAGATATAGACAGTGCAGGCAGTACGCTTTCACTCGAGCCAGTGGGGGGGGCCCTTAAAGAGAAAGGGCCCCCCCACAATATGTTAGGAGGAAAATGGGCCCCTTGGGAGAAATTCAGATTGCCACCTCAAACATACACCTCTGTTTAAAGAAGAACCCGTCAGAACCCTTCTTCTTCATGGCTATTTTATTTGGTTATCAATAGCCATTGAACTTGAGCAATAAGATAAAATAGCCGCAGAATAAGCAAAGAATAACACAATGATATGCTTATTCTACATAAACTATTCCATTAAATGAATGCTTACTTATTGTCTTTGGTATTTTGTCATAAACAGATATGTAATGACGATGTTGTTCAATGTCACGCATCTATTTGATCATGTGACGAGGCAATATATGGCAGCCAGCCCCGATACCGTTCTCTTTGATCTACTGTCCCAGAACAACAGCCTGGGTAACTCATTCAACTGTAAACTCCAACACAATGTTGGTAAAATATATATATATTACGCCTGATGGTGTGTGTGTGTGTGCTTCATAACTAGTATCTGGCATGGCCTGGGGCCTGCTGTAACGACCTTACACCACAGACACACACTGTGATTGTTTGTTGGACTCAATCCTACAAGCGTGCTGTCCTGCTACCCCTAATAATGACGACAGCATCAAATGTAAATGTGTACTCCGCTGCAGAATAATACACATTTACTTCACTTACTCCTATTTGAATGACATTTGCTGACCAGCTGTTGCAGCGAATAACAAAGCATTTTGTATTAACAAAACTCTACATGTGTGAGCTGTTTTTAAAGACTTGCGTCTTCAGGAGGAACCAATGGGCTTTAAGGCTGAGTGCCACACACATCTTCATGGAAGCTGTGTTACCTGATGTGTCCCGTACAGACGTAGGTCGAGGATCTGTTGAGCCTAGTTTAGCACGACTGACTGACAGACTGATAGAAATGAAAATAATGCACCTTCCAACAACTCTAAATCAGTTTGAGCACAAATGTAACGGGTGTGGACACAAAACCTAGTTGTGTTTTGACTACATCAGTGTCTCGGCAGAACTCTTCAGTATGTATGGCGTGGCCAAACATTTTGGATGGCCGACACATGCAGATGATGGAATGTAACTCATGCAGACCCAGATGCAAAAACGTGTTATTTTAGTTTTAGCTAGCAAGCTAGTCACCAATCCATCAAAGAGCTAGCAGGGTCTTGCACAGTTAGGAGGAGTTAGGGAAGTCTACTATAAGGACAGGACTACAATAAATTGTTATTTCGACTTGTGTGAAAGAAACAAGCTTCAGCTTGTTAGCAGCCCGTGTCACAGTGGATCTAGATATATTATCTGACTGTTGGTGGTGAACAACATACCAACATGTTGGACTCTGCCTTTAACGTTCCTCCTCCATAGACACCACACACACATGTTGTTGCCACTTTCTCTTTGACACTCACTGATAACACGTGGAAGGACTGCTGCATATGCCTGTGACTAGTGAGGATGAGATGCTGCAACAAATGCTTTGCTGCAAGTATGCCACATTTTTAAAGGGAATGTGAATTAATACAGCAGAAGCATTTCTAAGGAAAGGGTCACAATTCACCCTTCCACTCGTGCCGTGAATCGCTGGTTTATCTCTCATACTCGGCAGCTATTTAAGAAACAACATATTCTGAGTTCTCACAAGTTTTGTCTTGACCTTTTCAGTTTTGAATACTACTGTTTGAAACTTCAGTGAACGAAATAATTTTCAAAGAGAAGGTTCTTACTGTCAACACATTCATGTTCTACAGCGATGCCTGCTAAAATAATGAACTGAGAGAGAAAGTCCACCGAGGGCGAGAGGGAGAGGAGGATGGGAGAAACAAACACACCGCTTCTTCTCAGGGGATCGGCGTTCGTGTCCTCTGTCAAACCAAGAGTTGAGTGACTTTTAAAAGCATGAGTTTTTTTCTAACCCTAATAAAGGGGTTTCACAACATTAACCACATGTTCCAACGTTACCATGACTGTTTCACTATAAACCTTCAGTGTTAACATTCTTCTCAGAAAAGCTTCTCAAGAAAATACAATCTCAAAACTCCTTCACCAGGATTGGTGGGGAAGTCTGAGGGCATCTGGTGGAGGTCTGAAAGGTTCCTCAGAGATGAATGGACCTGGAAGCATGGACAAAGGGAGAAACTTAACAGAATAAAAACAGCCGAGGTGCCGTTGTGACATTTTGTACATTTAACTAATGTGCCATTTAGACCAACAAGCCTAATCTATATCCATCTGGTCTTTGTAAAATTGGAGCTGTGAGCTGGACACGACTTGGCTTTGATGAGAGCATCTCTTTTAGTGAAGGATATTAACATAATGATGACTCACTTATAAAAGTAATTTAACAGATGCTCCAACGGAAGATAGTGAGAAACACAAAGCAGCCGACGATCAAGCTTTCGTAGTAAAGACGACTGAAATTTCACTTTCTTTGATAATTAAAAAATGATGTGAAATTGTATGATCTAGAACAGTGATTCTTAACCATAGGGCCACCTAGAGGGCCGCGAAAAACTTTCAGTTTTGCACCTGTGGGCCGCGAGGGCCGCGGACCGCATAGGTTATCAATTGAAGACACCAGAGATATTACTGTTATCCATGAGACGCTCAGTTACAATATAGCTTCCCACCACCTGGTGGCGGTAATGCGTCAGTCAGTTGTTTAACAAGCTGCAATAAGCAGAAGAAGACACTCAGCTAGCCGCTAGCCTGTAGCGAAAGTTATGGATCAGTTATTAAAAAGAAAAAATGAAGACGACAGTGGTGCCATACCCCCCAAAAGTCTAAATGTGTGCGCAAGTACAACCCTGACTTTCTTAAGTACGGCTTTGTGAACGGAGGCAACGAGGCAGAGCCGAGGGCTCAGTGTGTGGAATGTGAGCTAATGCTATCAAACGAAGCTCTGGAGCCTTCAAAAATAAAGTGACACGTAGCGACGAAACATCCAACGCTCGTGGGAAAGTCTGTTGGGCTTCTTGTTGTGTGTGCAGGTTTACATACACATGATAATAAATGTCTTTGTGATCATCACATTCTATCATCTCATTTATTTAACAAGGGTTTTGCCTGTTCAACACCGGCATCCTCGAGCCCCTCCCCTTCCGGTCATACGGCTTGTTTGCGCAAATACGTCACAAAACATGTCCGTGTTTGGTATCCCAGCATGCCCAAAATCCTCATCTTTGCAAAGAAATCATCGATTTTCTTTCATTTCTTATGGTTTCTCCATAAAAGGAGCCCACACACACACTGTCCAAAGTCGCCATAACCGCTGCAAGTCGTATCTTGCAGCATTTCGACGGAAAAAGACACATTACAGACCCGACAACGTGCTAGCGGATGTTACCATGGAGCTACTGCCTTCAGAAAACGCTAGTACTTATAGTACAAACCTTATCCTCCTCTTCCATAAGCCGTCAACCAACGTTTGCGTAACTGAGCTATTCTCATTCTCGTTCGTGCGCTCGGTCGCAGCCATTAAGCACAGCAAGTCCGCTACTCACACACCATGTCTTTGATCATGTATACATTGTTTTTGCAATTTGCAAAGGCTAATAATAAAAGGAAAATAATATAATATCAAAATATAAAGGGAGAAACACCTTTAGTGTGTCAGAATATCATGTGGTTACCATGTGTCCATTTGGGTCTCCAAATGTCCTTTTAGAGCTCCGCCTGGATCTCTTCATGGAAGAAACACTGTAGAATGGTCATACTTTGTCCAATCTTCTTCAAATTTGAGGCAGTTGTTCACTGATAGTGTAGTTACACCCCTATACTGTTACAGCCCTTTACCTGTACAGATACAGCCACCGGCAGTTATTTATACTGAAAGATACTTTTTTATTTTATGCGGACAAAAATCTTAAATTTTTACTGACTCCAAAGGCCCACTGCTCTGTTTCTGTATGACCGACAGGTTTTCTGACACTTGTGATGCATATAGTCAGAGTGGGCCCCGGGACACTTTGTACTTGAAAAGTTGGGCCCCGAGGTCAAAAAGGTTAAGAACCCCTGATCTAGAAGAAGTGTTTAGAACAACACTGAAGACTGGATTCTCAGTTATTAACTTGTGACAGCAATCTTACAAATGGGTTCAGAGGGTTTACCAGGTGTTCAGCACTAAGTAGGCCAAGGAAGGAAAACTTCTCAAATGCAGTCATTTAACAGCGAATTACTTTGGTAAATACATGACTTAAAGTCTTACAAAGCATTGGGTGTCAAGCCTATACCACCAGTTTATAATACATGTTGCAATGGACACCATTTTGGTTCCATATCCAGAGACCCAGTTAGTTAAACACGATATGTCTATTTCCTTATGAAGAGAATAGTGTTTGGAAGGCTCTTCTCTGTTTCAACATGACAACATGAATGTATAAATATCCATACAGGTCCATAAAGAAATGTTTTTTACAAGTTTGGTGTGGGAGAAATTTTACCTGTACTCCAAATTCAGACTCACATGAGAATGAATGAAGACACATGTTGATGTTCCTGTTTGAACATGCCTGGGGTCAGCAATTGATTGCAATTGAATACATTGATTTTTTTTCCTAAAGACGGTTACATAGACATCAAACTTTCCATGTTCAAATTCACATGACAAAGTCACGGCTAAACAAGAAAACCAACACGCCGACGCACCAGGCCCTCTGACCCAACATGAGGCGTTAGACCTCACTGATACCTCTGTGGCTTATTGAGAGCTGTACAGTTCACAGTATGAGTCAATGATATCCACTGCCTGAGTTTCTACACTCAGTCCACCAATCAATCCAACTGAGATTGACTCATAATCTGAATTTGTGAATCAAATCAGATTTGGCTGTTTAAAATGAAGATTTGACTCGTCAGTCCAATCCAGAAATGCATTTGTCATGCTATTCAGTAATGATTTCAACCACATTCACAAAAATGTGGTAAAATGTGACGTGCCACAGCTTCATAGTGAGGCAGAGTGGGATTCAACTCAGCGGCGTCAGGGACGAAAGTTGGTGTGATCAGCAATGGCAGCAGCCCACCCAACCTGTCTTGAAACACGGACCCGTCTTTACCAGGCTTTTATTTGTGTGACTTTTTTTTTGCCGTGTCATCACTATTCATATTTATACAACCAATGAGTATATGATTAATAATGTTGACTAGAGCAAAACGTTTTTCTATAGATTTAGCCTCTTAAAAAACAGAAAAGACAGAGGCTTGAGTTACAAGTCGACTGGGAGGATGATTCCACACATGGACTTTCAGGGAGCAGCCCGAACTCATACAGTGAAGAAAGCAGAAACTCAGGAACAACACGTCTGCTCGGACCTGATGATGAACTTCATCACATTCAGAGGACACAGAGGACAAACAAAGCTGCTCTCAATCAACCTTGCCACTTCTATACTGCCACTGTCATCACATAAATGCCCACAGCTGTATATATATAGCACACAGTGCTGTGTTTGTGTGCGTACCTTGATTAAATGAATGGTGGCAACCAATTGAGCTGTCCGTGTGAGGTGTGAGGGCTGATGCATTACAGGAGTACTCTGATTGCGTCAGTGGCGGATCAAAATGACTCGCTCTCTGCAAAAACACATCAATTTCATGCCCCACAGACGTCATAATATTTCCACACCTCTCAAGTAGTCCTTGAGCAGCCTTGAGTTCTATTGAGGACAGATGATAGCATCCATCAAGTGTATGTATCAGGTGTATCAGCCGTCATTCAGCTTGAGGCCTAGTCAGGTCATTCCAACAACACTGCAACAACCTCCATCTGAACAAGTTGTCAACAGTCGTTTGAAGTTGCTGCAACGATGGCACACTTTGATAACCAATTGGCTTAATTTGGGACCCATCTGGGTCTCTTGTCAAGATCCATGCGGAATTATTACTCTTCATTATATTGTTATCACATATGGTATGTCATCTGCAAGCTGTAGAAGAGATTCAGCCTCATCACTTTACATGGTGTGTTAGTAATAATGGTGTTTTGCCTCTCTCGTCTCTCTAATCATTTTATGTTTAAAATTGCCAGAGCAGCTATAAATTAAGTCCCAGATGCCGTTTTATCCGGACCCTGGACCTATAACAACAGATAATTGAGAAATATTCAATTTTGACAGAGCGCTTCTGTTTTAAACGGCAGTTTTTCTAAGCTTTACGACTCGTTCAGCGGCCCGGGAGACGCAGCGACCAGTTACATGCATTGTAAATCACATCACGTGATGCTGCTCAGCCAATCAAATATGTGTATTCTGATAAACCTCCAAACTCGAGTGAGATTCACACGCACGGGGGGAGACGGCCGAGTAGTTGGAGGATAGTACATGAGTCAGAGAAGTTATTTCACATGACGACTAGAGAGAGACCAGAGAGAGCAGAGAGACCAGAGAGACTAGAGAGACCAGAGAGACCAGAGAGAGACCAGAGAGACCAGAGAGACTAGAGAGACCAGAGAGACCAGAGAGAGACCAGAGAGACCAGAGAGAGAAGAGAGACCAGAGAGACCAGAGAGAGAAGAGAGACCAGAGAGACCAGAGAGACCAGAGAGAGCACAGAGACCAGAGAGACTAGAGAGACCAGAGAGACCAGAGAGAGACCAGATAGACCAGAGAGACCAGAGAGATCAGAGAGACCAGAGAGAGCAGAGAGACCAGAGAGAGACCAGAGAGACCAGAGAGAGCAGAGAGACTAGAGCGACTAGAGAGAGCAGAGAGACTAGAGCGAGCAGAGAGAGCAGAGAGACTAGAGCGAGCAGAGAGAGCAGAGAGACTAGAGAGACTAGAGAGACTAGAGAGAGCAGAGAGAGACCAGAGAGATCAGAGAGACTAGAGAGACCAGAGAGAGCAGAGATACCAGAGAGAGAAGAGAGACCAGAGAGACTAGAGAGACTAGAGAGAGCAGAGAGAGACCAGAGAGATCAGAGAGACCAGAGAGAGCAGAGAGAGAGCAGAGAGAGAGCAGAGAGAGCAGAGAGACTAGAGAGAAGAGAGACCAGAGAGACCAGAGAGACTAGAGAGAGCAGAGAGAGCAGAGAGAGACCAGAGAGACTAGAGAGACCAGAGAGACTAGAGAGAGCAGAGAGAGACCAGAGAGACCAGAGAGAACAGAGACAGAGCAGAGAGAGACCAGAGAGACCAGAGAGAGACCAGAGAGACCAGAGAGACCAGAGAGACCAGAGAGAACAGAGAGAGACCAGAGAGACCAGAGAGACTAGAGAGAGCAGAGAGAGACCAGAGAGAACAGAGACAGAACAGAGAGAGACCAGAGAGACCAGAGAGACCAGAGAGAGACCAGAGAGACCAGAGAGAGACCAGAGAGAGACCAGAGAGAGCAGAGATACCAGAGAGAGCAGAGAGAGACCAGAGAGAGCAGAGAGACCAGAGAGAGACCAGAGAGAGACCAGAGAGACCAGAGAGCGCAGAGACCAGAGAGACCAGAGAGACCAGAGAGACCAGAGAGCGCAGAGACCAGAGAGCAGAGAGACCAGAGTCTTTCAGCAACAATGAACAGACTGTTGTGGGTTAATTCTTCCTACGGACAGTTTAAAACCGGAATGTCTCGTATATTCAGAGACCACAGAGACAAACGTACCCTCTCACATCCACAATGAAGTGACAGATAATAAATGATCTCAGAGCCCAATATGATCAGAACCCTAACTCATGACTTCACTGTCCAACAATGATGCTACCAGAGAGGATAGAGCTGAAACAAGTGGTTTAATAACACAGAGAAAGTCCTGCTCACACTCTCATTAGACGATGAGAAAGATATAATATCATATAAAGATATAATATTGTGTTCTTGGTTGACATCACTTCACCCTGAATGAGCTGAATATAAAGCTGCAGGACAATTCAGTGAGATTCATTTCTCTAAAATGAAGTACTTCATTTTAAGATGCACATGTCATTGATTCTTAAATGCAGCACTTACTTTACTTAAAAGGAGAAAAGAGCATTTATTATTATTAGAGTATGTATTATTTATAATTCATCCAGTTCAATTTGAAAACTGACAATAAATATTGTTGAGATATTATTCAATTGAACTTTCTTTATTTGATTTGACAGCCAGTTGTTGACTACGTACAGACGTTAATACAACGGCTACTTCAGTATACATGGCACTAAATCATAGCGCTAGCTCGACATTATTGTCACGCTCCGGACCTTTAATGAGGAGACTCTCTCGAACTGGACCTCGTTGAACTTTCATTGGATACCCCTTCTCTACAGTCCACGTGTTTCCAATCGGTACATCCATACACTGTCTTTCCATGTTCACAGCAAACAACCTTGTTAGGCAAGAAAACCACTTGGTTTAGGAAAACAATGAGTTTGTTCCGTAGTTAAATAGGCTACGTATTTGATGTAAACTAAGTACTTTACGTTAACGTACGCACGCAAGTCAATGTTGACTTTTGGTTTCTTGGGTACAGTCCTGTGCTAGATTACTTATGTGATCATAGTTTTGTTTAGAATCTCTGGTAATCATGAAGGCCACACACTACACAAGCTGGAGATGTACTGTGACATGTCTCTCGTTTCCAGAGGGCCTACATGGCCTCGATTTGAGTTGGTGGATAGTGAAACTCCTAATATATAAGTACAAGAAAATTAAAACAGAATGAATAAAGTAATAAACAAAAGAGGATTCATGGCCAGGAGCTGGAACCATTCAAGAACAGTAGTGACTGTATACAAGCTCGTAAAATGACTGCAATCTCTTTTACTCTCAGGCACAGAGGGGACATGCTGCTTTGGAGATTAGGGAATCAGTGGATCAAATATTGTAAAAAGCTGTAATTTTAGTGGTGCCTGATGGAAGGTCATTAGCTGCTACTATAAAGGCTTTTATGGCTTCTTCTGTGAGATGAATACTCTGAGTTTATCGAAAGTTAAGCTTTCCTGCGATCTCTCTTCTTCGTCGTACTAAGATAAAAGTCCCTGCTCTTCAGCAGAGCACAGGGACTTTTAAAGTGTTTTGACAAATGAAGCTTCTACGAATATAGATAAAAACAAGGCAGCACATTAAGATGCGTGGAATGAGAAAAATAAATGACACCGAGACCCCCCGTAGGAGTGAGAGGAGGGAGCGGTTGACTCCAGTGGATGCTGTGATTAGACGAGTGACTGAGAGAATGAAGAACACATTCAACCATTTCACTTCAGGAGCAGGTGGTAAACACCATCATCATGAACTATTCTCAGCAACAAGTTGGTTCAGCAGGAGAACTAGCATCACATGTTGTTGAATGGTTTGCACATCAGTGCACATCGGTGATGCAATTTAACGTCATGTTCTTGGGAACAGACTGATATCAGGAAACTGAATATTTGAACATCTACAGTTTTAAGTGGCAAGTTGGAGGACCCCCTCTGCCGATCAAGACCATGTGGTATGATTGAAAGCACCAGAACAGCTACTTCATGGATCTTGTGGTCTTTGAACCGGTTGTGAGTGTTTCAGCAGACATTGTCATAATCATTTTAGAGTGGCCGTGATTGTCAGGTTCTCTGTTTTAAAAGTTACACTTGTTGGATGCAGCCCCCAACTAATATGCTGAAGAACAATGTATAATCATGCTGAGGCCTTAGAGCACCGTGCTTCATGCTTCATGGTCATTAAGTCATCAAATGCATGAAGTCAATTAAAATGAATCCACAAGTTTTACAAATATTTCATTGAAGTGACAGGAGATTTTAACGGACAGGTAGACTGCATACGGAGGCTGAAGTTAAGAAAAGCGTGAACAAAAGCTAACATTGTCCCCTTATGTTCCATCTCATACCAGTGTCAGTCACTCACTCCCTATACCAACGTAACCACATCATTATCTTTCACAAGTATCTTCTCTTCCTCGTGGTGTCACTGACGGATCAGTAAAAGCTTGATGTGTATTTTAGATATGAGAAGTTATGCGTAGGCGTAGTTTAAAACACACCACAAAACTACACCTTCTATGGACGCGCGTTGTATATATCAGATGTATCTGATATGTCTAAGAAAAAGAATCAAGGCAGTGTTACATGTACCCATAATGCATTATGCTAATGCCGAATATTAGCATAAACATGTCATTTGGAGAGCTATTCAGAGATGATGAGGTTCAACCTCGGTGACTCCGGCTTTGTCAGGTCTCTGTCGCGTTCTGTGAATCCCTCAGTCTCTGCTGTTCACAGCCACTTTTAGATCGCACTTCATTTTCACTTCCTCTATGGAGACAACTTCCTGCCACACACCTAAATCTAGTTAGTTTCTTTTGCAAATTACAGTGAATCATTGTCTCCTTCATGTAGACCTTCAGACCTCCTGCTGTGTGACTGAGAATTATGACAGGAATGTATTTGTACTTAAATGCTGCCTCTGTAGCGGTTATACCTTCTCTTTGTTCTTCATTAACTCGTTTCTCTCTTGGTCCCGCATGTCTCATCTTTGTCTGCTGCATGTGTGCTAATAGATTCACTGGCAGTGGGACTGTGTGAAACATTAGGTGAGAACATGAAGGAGACTGACGGGGGGTGAACACCAGTGAGACAAAGAATGAGAGGGGTGAGAACATATCGGCGATGAGTGAGGCTCTTTTAATTGATGGGGATGTGTTTGATTGTGACTGACTTTTGACTCTGATTTGCATTTAAATTCTGTCACAGAAATAGCTGTTATTCTTTGTAAAAGCTAAAGTCAAATGTTCTTATCAGAACTATGCCGACAGATAAATGCCTTATTTTTGGTATTTCAGACTATGTCCACTTATTACAAACAGCTGTTTAGCTGCTGTCTGTCTCATGTGGGGGACAATGACAGCGATACGACTCGTTGGTTATGTCGGAATTCATTCAGCATCTCGTGCTTCGTGTGCTACTGTTTAAGTTACTGAACAATGTCAAGCGAAATGCTGGGTGAAAAATGTGAAAAAGCAATAATGTGGCAGAGCCGTTCATTCTATATCTGTCAGAAGTCAAATCCCCAGAGAGTGACCTCAGTGAAGTGAAGTTCTCACAGTAGGACGCTCAGCAGTTCCTACCTGTTTTAGTTGTACTATGATTATGTGATGTTACCTGAAGCCCAGATTAGTGCTTAAAGTGTCATTTTCAAACAAGATATAGATCAAATATGAACATGAAATAAACCTAGAACTCTGAATAGGGTTCCTTAACCCGACGTCTCTTCTAGCGACTGAGAGAATATAGCAAAGGATGACACGTCTTGTGAGACGTTTGACTCAAGGTGTTTCTAACTGTTGTGCTTTTGAGTTTGTCAGACATGTGAATGCAGTGTTTGTGTGGGGGCTGTGTCAAGAGTCCCACAGATGAACAAGCAGCACAGCGAAAACATGAAGGAAACATAAAGACATACATGTGCACAATAAAACAGAAGGTCAGACGTTCCTCCATTGAATCAAGATGACTTACTCATGAAAATACCATAGTTTAAAAACACGATTAAGAAGTGAACAGAGGCTCTATCAAAGCATTTCCTCTATGGTGTATGTGGATTAAAGGGTTATTAACAGGTTACTAACAGGTTACTAACAGGTTGCTAACGTGAAAAGACCCATCACATTCATCTTGAATCCATTAAATGACCCCTCGCTAATTACATTCAATTGAATTCAATTTGACAAACAAACGTTCTTTACTTTTGGCACTTTGATACTCATTTGGTAAAGTAATGAGTCCATTTAATTAAAGTGGCTGCCAGTCTTTGTCAGGAGTATTCTGCTAAACGTATTCTATGTAGGCTAATCAATATGTTCTCCTCCATTAATAACTCTGTTGAGTCACTTTAATGGGGATTTACATTCATTAAGGGGGACATAATGTAAATGGCACATGTGGCTGCTGGAGATTGTTGGTTGAAAATCTGGGCTGCATTTTCTTTTTCTATCACTGTTTCCCAGCTCCTGACTGTGTGTGTGTGTGTGTATGTGTGTGTGTGTATTATAATAAGTATGCTGCGGCAGCCTCCCTTCCAGTCTGCAGCTGCAATGGAATGACCCGGCACTGCTGACAGCACACTCCACTAAAATGGGGCCGCGTACACATCTGCCAATGTAGCCCTGCCACATAATTGTTCAATTTACTGTACAGCCAATATCCCCACGCTGTAATTGAATATGACTCGTTTCATGCCGTGACCCCTCATTGGTGGGAGCGAGAGACACAGAGACAGACATGGGGGAAACAGAGAGAGAGAGAGAGCGAGACAGAGGTGAGAGAGAGAGAGTGAGAGAGGCGAGAGAGAGAGAGTGAGAGGTGAGAGTGAGAGAGGTGAGAGTGAGAGAGAGAGCGGTGAGAGGTGAGAGGTGAGAGTGAGAGAGGTGAGAGTGAGAGAGAGTGAGAGGTGAGTGGTGAGAGTGAGAGAGAGAGTGAGAGGTGAGAGTGAGAGAGTTGAGAGGTGAGAGTGAGAGAGGTGAGAGTGAGAGAGAGTGAGAGGTGAGAGAGAGAGAGGTGAGAGAGAGAGTGAGAGGTGAGAGAGAGAGTGAGAGGTGAGAGTGAGAGAGGTGAGAGTGAGTGAGAGAGAGTGAGAGTGAGAGGTGAGAGGTGAGAGTGAGAGAGGTGAGAGTGAGATATAGAGAGAGTGAGAGGTGAGTGGTGAGAGTGAGAGAGAGAGAGAGAGTGAGAGGTGAGAGTGAGAGAGAGTGAGAGTTGAGAGGTGAGAGTGAGAGAGGTGAGAGTGAGAGAGGTGAGAGAGAGAGAGGTGAGAGAGAGAGAGAGGTGAGAGAGAGAGTGAGAGGTGAGAGAGAGAGTGAGAGGTGAGAGTGAGAGAGGTGAGAGTGAGTGAGAGAGAGTGAGAGTGAGAGGTGAGAGTGAGAGAGGTGAGAGTGAGATATAGAGAGAGTGAGAGGTGAGAGGTGAGAGTGAGAGAGAGTGAGAGGTGAGAGGTGAGAGGTGAGAGTGAGAGAGAGTGAGAGGTAAGAGGTGAGAGGTGAGAGAGAGAGAGAGTGAGAGGTAAGAGGTGAGAGTGAGAGAGGTGAGAGTGAGAGAGAGTGAGAGGTGAGAGGTGAGAGTGTGAGAGGTGAGAGTGAGAGAGAGAGAGAGAGAGAGAGAGGTGAGAGAGAGTGAGAGGTGAGAGTGAGAGTGAGAGAGGTGAGAGTGAGAGAGAGAGGCGAGAGAGAGGTGAGAGAGAGCGAGAGAGTGAGAGGTGAGAGTGAGAGTGAGTGAGATAGAGAGAGAGAGAGGAGAGAGAGAGAGGAGAGAGAGAGGTGAGAGAGAGAGAGAGAGGTGAGAGAGAGCGAGAGTGAGAGAGGTGAGAGAGAGAGGTGCGAGTGAGAGAGAGAGAGAGAGTGAGAGGTGAGAGGTGAGAGTGAGAGAGGTGAGAGTGAGAGAGAGAGAGATGAGAGTGAGAGAGGTGAGAGTGAGAGAGAGAGAGTGAGAGGTGAGAGGTGAGAGTGAGAGAGTGAGAGGTGAGAGTGAGAGAGAGAGAGTGAGAGAGAGTGAGAGGTGAGAGGTGAGAGTGAGAGAGAGAGAGAGTGAGAGGTGAGAGGTGAGAGTGAGAGAGATGAGAGTGAGAGAGTGAGAGGTGAGAGTGAGAGAGAGAGAGGTGAGAGTGAGAGAGGTGAGAGTGAGAGAGAGAGAGAGGTGAGAGAGAGTGAGAGGTGAGAGTGAGAGGTGAGAGGTGAGAGTGAGAGAGAGTGAGAGGTGAGAGGTGAGAGTGAGAGAGGTGAGAGTGAGAGAGAGAGGCGAGAGAGAGAGAGAGAGGTGAGAGAGAGCGAGAGAGTGAGAGGTGAGAGTGAGTGAGATAGAGAGAGAGAGGAGAGAGAGAGAGGAGAGAGAGAGGTGAGAGAGAGAGAGAGAGGTGAGAGAGAGCGAGAGTGAGAGAGGTGAGAGAGAGAGGTGCGAGTGAGAGAGAGAGAGAGAGTGAGAGGTGAGAGGTGAGAGTGAGAGAGGTGAGAGTGAGAGAGATGAGAGTGAGAGAGTGAGAGGTGAGAGGTGAGAGTGAGAGAGAGAGAGGTGAGAGTGAGAGAGGTGAGAGTGAGAGAGAGAGAGAGGTGAGAGAGAGTGAGAGGTGAGAGTGAGAGGTGAGAGGTGAGAGTGAGAGAGAGTGAGAGGTGAGAGGTGAGAGTGAGAGAGGTGAGAGTGAGAGAGAGAGGCGAGAGAGAGAGAGAGAGGTGAGAGAGAGCGAGAGAGTGAGAGGTGAGAGTGAGTGAGATAGAGAGAGAGAGGAGAGAGAGAGAGGAGAGAGAGAGGTGAGAGAGAGAGAGAGAGGTGAGAGAGAGCGAGAGTGAGAGAGGTGAGAGAGAGAGGTGCGAGTGAGAGAGAGAGAGAGAGTGAGAGGTGAGAGGTGAGAGTGAGAGAGGTGAGAGTGAGAGAGATGAGAGTGAGAGAGGTGAGAGTGAGAGAGAGAGTGAGAGGTGAGAGGTGAGAGTGAGAGAGTGAGAGGTGAGAGTGAGAGAGAGAGAGTGAGAGAGAGAGAGTGAGAGAGAGTGAGAGGTGAGAGGTGAGAGTGAGAGAGGTGAGAGTGAGAGAGAGTAAGAGGTGAGAGTGAGTGAGAGA